>NC_143045.1:15020000-15255000 GCF_057628025.1 Oncorhynchus mykiss
ATAAAAATGAAATTATTCAAAATCAACATCCCAATTAGAATTTGGACTAAAATATTTGACAGTGTAATCCTACCAATAGCACTTTATGGAAGTGAGGTTTGGGGGCCACTCAATAAACTGGATTTTAAAATGTGGGACAAACATCCAATTGAAACCCTACATGCAGAATTCTGTCGGAAAATTCTACAAGTCCAGAGAAATACACCAACTAATGCATGTAGGGCAGAATTGGGCCGTTTTCCAGTAATAATGAAAATACAGAAAAGATCATTAAAATTTTGGCTACATCTAAATTCAAGTCCAAATTCGAGTCTGCAATTTAAAGCACTTCAAGCCCAAGAGCTGAGCCCAGAAACGAGCCCTCTCAGTCAGCTGGTGTTGGACCTCACCAATCAAGCTGACACCAGCACTGCTTCAAAAGAAAGAATTCCAATAAACAAAATCATGAACCAATCAAAGGAATCATACTTACAATACTGGAAAAACGAAACAAAATCCCAAAGCCTGAGGGACACTGAATAATAACATCTGCATAGTAAACAGTAACTTACTTATTATTACTATTATTGTTATTACTATAATTATTAATGTTTACTGTAGACTGTTACCATTTTATTGTATTTATTTTTTTATTATTATTTACTACCATTTTATATTATTATTTGCTATCATTTACAATTTTGTTACAATGTATATTGTATACATTGTTGCTTTGGCAATATTGACACAATGTTTTTCATGCCAATAAAGCAGCTTGAATTTGAAATTTGAATTTGAGAGAGAGAGAGAGAGAGAGAGAGAGAGAGAGAGAGAGAGAGAGAGAGAGAGAGAGAGAGAGAGAGAGAGAGAGAGAGGAGAGAGAGAGAGAGAGAGAGAGAGAGAGAGAGAGAGAGAGAGAGAGAGAGAGAGAGAGAGAGAGAGAGAGAGAGAGAGAGAGAGAGAGAGACTTTTCATAGACTCCAGAGGAAGCGCTATCTCTAAAACAAATAAAGTAACAAACATACTGCTGTAGTGTGATTGTTCTTTAGATGGTGCATGGATGACTATGAAGACAAACATTGGATAGAGACTAATTACTCTTTTGCAGATTTAGGAGCCGTTCCCCTGCTTAGACATTGCATGCGTCAACCAACTGTTGCATACCAAGTCATTGACAGTGCAGTCAGGCACCAGACTGCTTTACCATATTTTTATTTGACCTTTATTTAACCAGGTAGGCCAGTTGAGAACAAGTTCTCATTTACAACTGCGACCTGGCCAAGATAAAGCAAAGCAGTTTGACAAATACAACAACAGAGTTACACATGGAATAAATAAACATATAGTCAATAATACAGTAGAAAAGGTCTATAGTCTATATACAGTGTGGCAAATGAGGTAGGATAAGGGAGGTAAGGCTATAAATAGGACATGGTGGTGAAGTAATTATAATATAGCAATTAAACACTGGAATGGTTGGTGTGCAGAAGATGAATGTGCAAGTATAGATACTGGGGTGCAAAGGAGCAAGATAAATAAATAAAGGATGAGGATGAGGTAGTTGGATGGGCTCTTTACAGATGGGCTATGTACAGGTGCAGTGATCTGTGAGCTGCTCTGACAGCTGGTGCTTAAAGCTAGTGAGGGAGATATAAGTCTCCAGCTTCAGTGAATTTTGCAGTTAGTTCCAGTCATTGGCAGCAGAGAACTGGAAGGAAAGGCGGCCAAAGGAAGAATTGGCTTTGGGGGTGACCAGTGAGATATACCTGCTGGAGCACGTGCTATGGGTGGGTGCTGCTATGGTGACCAGTGAGCTGAGATAAGGTGGGGCTTTACCTAGCAGAGACTTGTAGATGACCTAGAGCCAGTGGGTTTGGTGACGAGTATGAAGCAAGGAGCAGCCAACGAGAGCATATAGGTCGCAGTGGTGGGCAGTATATGGGGCTTTGGTGACAAAACGGATGGCACTGTGATAGACTGCATCCAATTTGTTGAGTAGAGTGCTGAAGTCTATTTTGTAAATGACATAGCCAAAGTCGAAGATCGGTAGGATGGTCAGTTTTACGAGGGTATGTTTAGCAGCATGAGTGAAGGATGCTTTGTTGTGAAATAGGAAGCCGATTCTAGATTTAATTTTGTATTGGAGATGCTTAATGTGAGTCTGGAAGGTGAGTTTACAGTCTAACCAGACACCTATGTATTTGGAGTTGTCCACATATTCTAAGTCAGAACCGTCCAGAGTAGTGATGCTGGACGGGCGGGCAGGTGTGGGCAGCAATCGGTTGAAGAGCATGCATTTAGTTTTACTTGCATCTAAGAGCAGTTGGAGGCCACAGAAGGAGAGTTGTATGGTATTGAAGCTTGTCTGGAGGTTAGTTAACACAGTGTCCAAAGAAGGGCCAGAATGGTGTCGTCTGCGTAGAGGTGGATCAGAGAATCAGCAACAGCAAGCGCAACATCATTGATGCATACAGAGAAGAGTCGACCCGAGAATTGACACACTGATCTCTTTCAGAGAGGTAGTTGGTGAACCAGGCGAGGCAATCATTTGAGAAACCAAGGCTGTTGAGTCTGCCGATAAGAATGTGGTGATTGACAGAGTCGAAGCCTTGGCCAGGTCGATGAATACGGCTGCACAGTAATTACTCTTATCGATGGCGGTTACGATATCGTTTAGGACCTTGAGCGTGGCTGAGGTGCACCCATGACCAGATCTGAAACCAGATTGCATAGTGGAGAAGGTATGGTGGGATTCGAAATGGTCGGTAATCTGTTTGTTAACTTGGCTTTCAAAGACCTTAGAAAGGCACGGTAGGATAGACATAGGTCTGTAGCAGTTGTTTCTAGAGTGTTTCCCCTTTTGAAGAGGGGGATGGCTGTGGCAGCTTTCCAGTCTCTGGGAATCTCAGATGATACGAAAGAGAGGTTGAACAGGATAGCAATAGGGGTTGCCACAATTTCGACAGATAATTTTAGAAAGAGAGGGTCCAGATTGTCTAGCCCGGCTGATTTGTAGGCGTCCAGATGTTGCAGCTCTTTCAGAACATCAGCTATCTGGATTTGGGTGAAGGAGAAATTGGGGCATGCTTATTTAAGATGGCAAGGAAGGCATTTTTAAAGAATAAACAGGCATCGTCTACTGACGGGATGAGGTAAATATCCTTTCAGGATACCCTTGGCCAGGTCGATTAGAAAGGCCTGCTCGCTGAAGTGTTTTAGGGAGCGTTTGACAGTGATGAGGGTTGGTCGTTTGACCGCAGAACCATTACGGATGCAGGCAATGAGGCAGTGATTGCTGAGATCTTGGCTGAAAACAGCAGAGGTGTATTTGGAGGGCAAGTTGGTTAGGATGATATCTTTGTGGGTGCCCGTGTTTACGGATTTGGGGTTGTACCTGGTGGGTTCATTGATAATTTGTGTGAGATTGAGGGCATCAAGTTTAAATTGTAGGATGGCCGGGGTGTTAAACATGTCCCAATTTAGGTCCCCTAGCAGCACGAGCTCTGTAGATAGATGGGGGGCAATCAATTCACATATGGTGTCCAGGGCACTGTTGTGGGCAGAGGGTGGTCTATAGCAAGCGGCAACGGTGAGAGACTTGTTTCTGGAAAGGTGGATATTTAAAAGTAGAAGCTCAAATTGTTTGGGTACAGACCTGGATAGTAAGACAGAACTCTGCAGGCTATCTCTGCAATAGATTGCAACACTGCACCCTTTGGCACTTCTATCTTGTCGGAAAATGTTATAGTTAGGGATGGACATTTCAGGGTTTTTGGTAGTCTTCCTAAGCCAGGATTCAGACACGGCTAGGACATCCGGGTTGGCAGAGTGTGCTAAAGCAGTGAATAAAAACAACTTAGGGAGGAGGCTTCTAATGTTAACATGCATGAAACCAAGGCCTTTACGGTTACAGAAGTCAACAAATGAGAGCACCTGGGGAGTAGGAATGGAGCTAGGCACTGCAGGGCCTGGATTAACCTCTATATCACCAGAGGAACAGAGGAGGAGTAGAATAAGGGTACGGCTAAAGGCTATCAGAAATGGTCGTCTAGTACATTCGGGACAGAGAGTAAAAGGAGCAGGTTTCTGGGCGCGATAGAATAGATTCAAGGCGTAATGTACAGACAAAGGTATGGTAGGATGTGAGTACAATGGAGGTAAACCTAGGCATTGAGTAATGATGAGAGAGATATTGTCTCTGGAGATGTTTAAACCAGGTGACTGCATATGTGGGAGGTGGAACAAAATGATTGGTTAAGGCATATTGAGCAGAGCTATAGTGAAATAAGACAATAATCACTAACCAGGACAGAAATGGACAAGGCATATTGATATTTGGGAGAGGCATGCATAGCCGAGTGATCATAGGGGTCCAGTGAGTGGTTGGGCTGGCTGGAGACACGGCGATTCAGACAGCTAGCAGGCTGGGGCTAGCAAGCTAGCAAAAGGGCCTTAGAGGGACATGGAGACGGAGAAAAGTCTGTTTTAGCCTCCGCGTGCGGTGACGTTGATAGACCAGTCGTGATGGATTGGTAGGGTTCTGAGTAGCAGAGGGGTCCAAGTCCAATTGGCAAAATAGGTATGGTGGCCCAAGAAATTGGCCAATGGATCTATTCAGCTTACAGTCCAATATGCTCTAGCTAGTGGGCCCCGCTAGCAGGCTAGCAGATGGGCATTCAGGGGACGTCGCGACGGAGGGGCCTGTTGGAAAAAAACCCTCAGGCAGATTACGTTGGTAGTCCTGTCGTGATGGATATAATCATGTATTCGTTGAGTGAAAGGGGCCCAGGCCAATTGGCAAAATAGGTACAGTGGCGCGAGAAATTGGCCGATGGGCCTATTAGCTAACAGTCCGATATGCTCTAGACAGCTAGCGGGCCGCGGCTAGCAGGGTAACAGATGGGCATTCAGGGGATGTCGCGAGGTAGGGGCCAGTTGAGTACCCCCTCACGCAGATTACGTCAGTAGTCCAGTCGTGAAGGATCGGCGGGCCTCCGTGCCCCGTACCGGAAGTAAAAGGGGTCCAGGTATTGTAGCACAGGAGTGGCTGATGGTCTCTTCAGCTAGCCGGGAGATGGGCCTAACATGGGCTAGCTCCAGGTTAATTGATGCTTTCTTCGGGATGTTAGCCAGGAGTAGTCACTTGGATTGCAGCTAGCTAGCTGCGATGATCCAGGTGAAAAGGTTCAGCGCTTGCGGTAGGAATCCGGGGATATGGAGAGAAAATAGGTCCGGTATGCTCTGGTTTGAATCGCGTTGTACAAACTGGCGAGAGCTTTCCGAGCTAAAGGTTAGCTGATGACCGCAAGCAGTGGTTGGTTGACTACTAGCTAGTAAGTAGTGAGCCGGCCAGACTTTGTTGGGGGATTCCGGTTCCGAGGTAAATAAAAATACTTTATAGAAAACAGATCCACACCACATTGGGTGAGGCGGGTTGAAGGAGAGTATTTTGAAGTTGAGGTTTAGAGAAATATAAAAAATATATGCAAAGAAAAATATATTAAAATATATATACACGGGACATGTCAAGACGAAGGACAAAGACGTCTGACTGCTACGCCATCTTGGATTAATGTGTTATGTGCTGTTGTGGTTAGCTGATAAGTAAAATACCTATCCAGGTGTTGTAAGATCTGGCATGCATCAGCAACCCCTGGGCAGAGGAACGTGCCCTTTATAATGAACTGACCACATCTACAGCCATGCATCAACTCAACTGCTTCCTGTTCACTTACAACAATTAACAAACATCTGACCAATCAGAACAGAAAAAGGTAGGTGCTAGGTAGATAATCAATTCCAATTCCAAACAGCTGATTCCTCGTATTATAGAACAGTGACAGATACGTACAGTTGATGTATAACTTTATTCAGCTAATCACACAAACAAAAACATACATTTTTTTCAGTGTATAATAAGAGGGAATGTCCACATCACCAGGCTAGCCCAGCGTGTAAAGTCTTACCGCAGCACTGCGTCCGGGGAAGTTGAAGAAAGTGTCTGGACCGTGTCTCTGAGGCATCTGGTTCAGAACAGACAGCAGCTTCACTGCATGCCTCGGCTGAAGAGGAGAGATGGTGGTAGGAGAGAGAAGAAGAGATGGAGGGAGGAGAGAGAGAAGAGAGGGAGGGAGGAGAGAGGAGAAGAGATGGAGGGAGGAGAGAGGAGAAGAGATGGAGGGAGGAGAGAGAGAAGAGATGGCGAGACGAGAGAGAGAAGAGACGGCGAGAATAGAGAGAGAAGTGAAAGAGGGAGGAGAAAGGGAAGAGGAAAGATGGAGGAAGAAGAGAGCAAAGAGATGGAGGGAAGAGAGAGAGAAGAGATAGAGAGAGAAGAGATGGCGAGACGAGAGAGAGAAGAGATGGCGAGAATAGAGAGAGAAGCGAAAGAGGGAGGAGAAAGGGAAGAGGAGAGATGGTGGTAGGAGAGAGGAGAAGAGATGGTGGTAGGAGAGAGGAGAAGAGATGGAGGGAGGAGAGAGAGAAGAGATGGCGAGACGAGAGAGAGAAGAGACAGCGAGAATAGAGAGAGAAGCGAAAGAGAGAGGAGAAAGGGAAGAGGAAAGATGGAGGGAGAAGAGAGCAAAGAGATGGAGGGAAGAGACAGAGAGGAGACATGAAGGGACATAAAGGGAAGAGAGAAAAGAAGAGAAGTGATGTATGGATGAGATGGAGATAATATCGTATATGAGCCATGTTCATCACATACTGTACAATAGATGATTATAACACCAACTTGTAACCTCTCCTTCCCCTCCCATTACTTACCCAGAGTCCTCTACTCCTACAACTTACCCAGAGTCCTCGGTCTCCCCTCAGCATACTGAACAGCAGTTTGAGCTCCTTCACTGTGATGCTGTAGCTGGCTAGCACTCCTAACATATCCACCAGCAGGTCTACAGACAGACAGACACACACACACACACACACACACACACACACGTTGAGTTGGTACTTCAATTTCCTCACTGGCAGATAGGGGTTAATTATTTACTGCAGAAAAATCCACAATAGAAACATGCCCTCATATTTCACAATAGAATTAAAAAGAGTTGAAAAGTGCCAAGCCTTTAGTTTGCCCTCTAAAATTAAATTTTCCTCTAAACTGCAATTCAGTCTCATTATAAAACACACTGTGACTAATGATATTTTCTCTTTTCAATCTTTCCTCTCCTTTAAGCCAGAGGAATTTCAATATGCTTAAAATATTAACTTAATCCACATCCATCCACCTATAAAGCTGCAGTGGGTACTGTACTGCAGGCTTACTATGGGCACCTGGCCATGGAACAAGCTCTATTAACTATTTTGTGTGTGTGTGTGTGTTTGTGTGCATGCATGCGTGTGTGCATGTGTGCGTGTGTGCTGCTTGCGTTTGTTCCTTTACCTGCGATCATGTCGTCAACGGAGCTCATCTTCAGCAGTACCTGCTCTATGAGGCCCACCTCAGTGCTGGTCTGGAGGTTACGGACACTCTTCCTGAGGATGGCTGTGAACATGGACCACACCTCAGCCTGGCAGGTCACATCACAGTGCTCCAACAGCTCCACCATACAGCCTAGGCTCTCTGCCGCCGCTATGATGAAGTTCTGCTCCAGGTCAAACTCACCCCCAACCAGCTGGAGAGGAGAGATGTAGGGAGGGGAGGGAGAGGAGGGAAGGGATGGAGAGGTAGTATGAGATTAACAGACATTATTGTTCAGTAAGAGAGAGGAGGCCTTTTCCTCTAAGAGACAGTGATTGAATTACAAAAGGCTCATAAATAGAAGGGTTGTAATGTAAAATCTTATATTTGTTGGAAAGTGGAACGAAAGGGGCTTACCGATCAACCAACAATCCATATTTATATTCTTGATGCTCAACAGGCAATTAATTGGTCGCCTCTAGTAGCGCGAACACACAGAGAACACACAGAGAACATACTGAGAACATACATAGAACACATGGTACAGAGGCTGCATCCTGACTGGTGGGCATGGAAGCAGCCATGCAGAAAATAGGGTCAGAAACTCTCCAGGTACCATCACTGGGACTGACAGGACAAGGCCTGCAGGAAATAAGGTAAGAACTAATAGCAGATCTAACGAAAGAGAGAGTGAGAGAGAGAGAGAGAGAGAGAGAGAGAGAGAGAGAGAGAGTGAAAGCGCGTGCGAGAGAGAGAGAGGGGGAGGGTAATAAGCAATCTGATGTGGTTCAATGGCCAAGCTCTTCAGAAAACCCACCTCTATAAAGCAGAGCTTACAGTAACAAACCCTTGCTAAATATAGACCGTGTTCACACTGTTGCACACTGAACAGACTACCTGGGTCCAACAAACCGCACAGGTCCTCTCATCTCCCTACCCCACCATCTTGTCTTTCCTCTCCTCTTCTTCTATCCTCTCCTCACCCCTGTATTATCCTCGCTACTCTGCTTTGTCTTTTCATGTATTTATCCCTCATTCTATTTTGGTAGAACTCAGCTCCAGTTGTCACACCGTGATCTGTTTCACCTGTCTTTGTCTTTCACCTGTCTTTGTCTCCACCCCCCTCTAGCTGTCGCCCACCTTCACATTATCCCCTGTGTATTTATACCGGTGTTCTCTGTTTGTCTGTTGCCAGTTCGTCTTGTCTTGTCTTACCAGCGTGCTTCCCAGTCTTCCTTTTTCTCAAGTCTGTTGTCCCTGCCCTGACCCTGAGCCTGTTTTCAATAAATCATCTGAGAACTGTACTATTCGCCTCCCGTGTCCGCATCTGGGTCATATCCTGAGTCGTGATACCAGTAGTCATTTTTTTGTGTTATAAAAGGCACTAGAGCACAGGGTCCAGGGAAAGTATGCCTGTGGAATTTAACATCTTGACAAAAACTTTATTTTCAATGAGAGGAATTGATTTTCAGAGCAGACCGTGTGCAGTTGAAGTTAGGATAAAAACAGGACCGGATCAATCATGTTTATTTACTTTCTTCTCTACACCAGAGAACCAGGATTCTGACTAAGAACTAGCTTCTCCATTACATTGTGGATTGAGCAAACAACCTCAACATTTTTACTGCAAATACATTGGCAGGCTAGTAGGCCATGGTACAGAGAGAGATAGAGAGACAATGCTCAGACAGCCAATGTGCTCAGAGAGGAAAGGAAGAGAGGTATAGATGAAGACATGGGATGCGTCCCCAATGACACTCTATTCCCTGTTTAGTGCTCTGGTTAAAAGTCTCTGGTCAAAAGTAGTACACTGAATAGGGAATAGAGTGGTATTTGGGATGTAAATATGGACACAGATTAGCCATGTAGGCTGCGTTTAAACAGGCAGCCCAATTCAGATCTTTTTTCACTAATTGGTCTTTCGACCAATCAGATCAGCTATGAAAAAGATCTGATGTGAAAAGATCTCGTGTGATTGGTCAAAATAACAATTAGTGGAAAAAGATCAGAATTGGGATGCCTGTCTAAACAAAGCCTTAGAAGCTTTCAGCCTCTCACTCACATAGCCAGTCAGACTGTTAGAGTAATTATACCAGTCATTACACACACCACTTTAACCACTTCAACTGGCTCAACCATGCTACAATATAATCAATGCTAAGAACTCAATGGAAGAAAATGTATACAGGTATCCTTGTATAAATTTAGCTTGAAAGTTTGTTTAAACTATTTGTAAGAAGAACTTGAGGGTTGTCAAAGATTCAGAAATCTAGGTACATTGTGTAAGCCTGAGGTATGCCAGAGGCAAGGAGAGTTAACATGATGTACATTGGATGTACTGTACAGCAGTAGAGCTGAACGTCTGCATTCTAAACTCCAGGGATGTGTCCTAAATAGCACCCTATTCCCTATATAGTGCACTACTTTTGACCAGACCCATTTGGGACAACGAAAATGGAATTAGGGCGCTCCTATAAACCAGTGAGAGGACAGCAGAGAGGAGAGAGCAGAGAACAAGGACACAGGGAGTCTAATCATCAACAAAACCTTGAGGTTGAAAATAACAAGTTGTGCCGTGCAAAGCCTTTTTTTACAGTGTGATGTGGTATCTTTAATTGATCACAATCTGCTGGTTGGATGAAAGACAGAATAACTACTTTTTAACCTGAAATGTTTAGTATGCACAGCAGTGCCACTGCTTCTATTAGCAGAATAACACTTTCATTTACAATCTCTTTCTGGATTAAAAACCATCTTCAAATCAGATTCTTGATTAGGTCCCACAATCACACAGGCGCCAGATGTCTCTGTGTGAGTAGCTGCATTAAGAATGAGCAGAATGTATAATGAGCAGAATGTATAATGAGCAGAATCTATATTGGAAACATACAGTCTGGTTACACATAACAATGTACCTCGTCCACCATCTAAGATTACAGTATCTGTTAAGGATTACTGGAAGCAACAGGCTACATATAGCTATAGATGGCAGCTTAGTTTAACATAATATGCGATGAGAAAAACATCAACATTCCATATGGGCAGTGACAGAAATTATACACATTTCAATTTAACTCTACAGTACTAGTCACTTTCTCTCACTACAACCTCTCCCTCTCTCCATATCCCCTCTCACACTCAGTCTCTACCCCTCCCAACCTCTCCTTCACTCTATTCTCTCCATCTTTCTGTGTATTAACCTCCTGACCATTGATCTCTGTTACACTTAACATCTTGATCAGTGATTAGTTCCTTTCTCCTGACTGCATCTTGGCAGGATGACGAACGAGAGAGAGAGAGAGAGAGAGAGAGAGAGAGAGAGAGAGAGAGAGAGAGAGAGAGAGAGAGAGAGAGAGAGAGAGAGAGAGAGAGAGAGAGAGAGAGAGAGAGAGAGAGAGAGAGAGAGAGAGAGAGAGAGAGAGAGAGAGAGAGAGAGAGAGAGAGAGAGAGAGAGAGAGAGAGAGAGAGAGAGAGAGAGAGAGAGAGAGAGAGACTCTTGGTCACCATGGTGACGGCAGTAGGTTGGACTAGAAGCGTAATCTTCTGTAGGTTTCCAGTCTAAACAGTGGACAGCAAATCGGGTTTAAAACAATAGAAGTGAATTCCTATTTCCAGCTGTTGGTGAGAATAAACAGAGGAGAGAAGGAGCAGGAATATCCGTGCAATATGTCAAGATGAATAATAAAATAAATACACAGCTGCTCCATACTAAGAGACATCCCATTGTGAAGGCTCAGGCTATCCTGCTGTATCCAGCATCAGAGTACATCAGCGAAAGCAGACAAAAAACGCTGGTGTGTTGTTCCTGTTTCCTTGTCATCCTTAATTAAAATAAAACCAGTACAACACAGTAACTCCAGTAGTCTGAGGGGGTAAACCCAGGGCTCTTCTCTCCCTATTCGAGACCTGACAAAATGTCACGACTAGAAAGGTCAGGCTCCAGCTCAGCCCAGTCCAAGCGCTTATCTGTCCTGACACCACAATGGTGGAACCAGCTTCCCCCTGAAGCTAGGACAGCAGAGTCCTTGCCCAATGTTATCTCAACATTTGTGGGGCACTGAGCAAATTGTAGGTCTTGTGAGCAGAAACCTGAACGTTGTGACAATTTTGTGCAACTTCCAGCACGCTTTACAGTGAAGACTGAGGCTGTACAGTGAACACTGAGGCTGTACAGTGAACACTGAGGCTGTACAGTGAAGACTGAGGCTTTACAGTGAACACTGAGGCTGTACAGTGAAGACTGAGGCTTTACAGTGAAGACTGAGGCTGTACAGTGAACACTAAGGCTGTACAGTGAAGACTGAGGCTTTACAGTGAAGACTGAGGCTGTACAGTTAACACTGAGGCTGTACAGTGAAGACTGAGGCTTTACAGTGAACACTGAGGCTGTACAGTGAAGACTGAGGCTTTACAGTGAAGACTGAGGCTTTACAGTGAAGACTGAGGCTGTACAGTTTTAGACAGTAGCTAATAGGCTATTGTGGCTATTTGAGCATAATGTAGGCCTACCAACAAAACCAATGGAGCAAATCCTATAACATTTTCACATGGAAATGGCTTTTGATTTCTATGATATGGGATGACCCACCCACTCTGTCTGCCGAATTCCTTCTCTTTGCTCGTGCTTTCCTTAATAGGATGTCGGTGGGCGGAGCCGGGAGGGTTATCAGCAAAATGGGGCACGCCTGGGCTCAAACAAACATTGAATTAATAAAGCTGCATACAAACATGTCCTCTTTTTTACTTTCTTGAGTAAGGCAGCTCCAAAATACAGGCATTTCAGCCTAGCTCAGTGCTTTCCATGGTGGTGGTGCAGCCAGCGGGAAAATACGGAGCATAGGTGTTGGTAATGTTCTCTAGTTGCGCCATGATTAGCTCAGTGTTCTCACTATGTCACCACCAAGTCTAAGGGTAGACCTTGAAAATTCAAGCCCCTTGGGTGCTGTCATAGAGTTACACTAAAAGTGCCCATCCAAGAAGGCTCAAGGTCATTGGTCACAGATAAAATTATGTCAAATCACGTTATATCTACAGTAGCTTTGATTGGACTGATCATGTAAACATCATACTTATAAAATTGTAGCTAGCAGTCATCATGAATGAAGTCGACAAATTTACTGGCAAATCATTTTTAATCCTTGTCATATGAAGATAAATAATGATAATAAATTATAGATAAAACGTATAGGTGCTCATCGCCCATTGGACATAAACATTACACAACAAGTTGGCAATCGCAAATTCAACAATGAGTGGTTTGGAAGTAGTCAGTGAAAGTGACTAATTGCAAGCATTGCAAAGCAATCAGTAGCCTGCTATTCAGTGGAGTGGCTGCATGGTCTCAATCTGGGATTAAGTTTAAAATGATAAACACTCAACATTGGCCATGCTGTCAAAACAACTGTTAACTCAGAACTGCGAAAACTTGACTTCAGTGAGTTCAAGACAGGAAATTCCGGGAAAAACGAGCTCCGACAGGGAAATATGTGTTGAGCGGTCATCCAACTCGGAATTGTAAATCAAATCGCCACTGGTTGATCTATATAGTGCAAACTAATGGGGCGAACTCTTGAAGTACAATCTCTAGTGCCTCTGCGTGGCATGGCATTTCTACTGTGCGGCAGTCCTGGAGGAGGGGCACAGTTTAGAGTGAACGTTGTCCCTGCCCGTCTTCCGAAAACATCTGAAGCCCTACCTCCTCAAAGAGTATCTTAAATAATCCCACAGCCCCCCCTCCTCATGCCCGACCCTGACCACTCGCACTTGACTAAGTAAGAGAGGGATATAGAGATGGAGAGGCAGAGAGAAGGAAAGAGAATAAGAGAGAGGAGAGGAAAGAGAGCGAGGGAGAGAGATTAGATATAGAAATGGGTTTATTGCTCCTGATTAATCGGCTGAACATCGCTAATGAACAACACTGTGAGCAACACACACACATACACACACACAGTGTGTCTGCCAGACTGTGTAGTAGTGTGAATAGTAGGACACCACAGCTGCTCTGATGCTCTGGGGACTCGAACCACTTCCTCATTCCAATATAATGTAAATGAATTCATTCATTTGCATAACTGGCAGAACAGCCTTGTGGGAGTAAATGCACCAGGCAAAACCCACAAATTAAACCCCTTTTGTAGCTGTCATGGTCTATACTCTAATCAGCAGGATGTCAACGTCATACACACACCAAAACACATACACGGTGTAGTCCCAGTGTACTAGCCATGTAACACCAGAAAGGAAACAGTCTTTCAAACAACCGCTTTGATGAATGTGTGTAAACTAGGCCATGATGCTACTGTGAACAGAGCACATATCTGAGAGCCCAGTTACACACTGGTTTCCCCTTTAAAACAAGCCACAACCCACCTCCTGCTTCCTGCTTCCTGCAGCCAAACCTTCCCTCTCCTCCTTGCTGATCACCACTACATCATCCAGACACCTGATCCTCTTGGTTTAGACTACACATCTGCTGTCAGGGGGGGTGGGGGTCAGAGTTTCTCAACACAGTTTTGTTCCAGCCCTGCTCACGCACACATGATCAAAGGGCTAGATGATGAGTTGAGTGATTGAGTCAGACGGGTTTGTGCAGGGCTAGAGCAAAAATGTGCACTGGACCGGAGAGTAGGGACGACAGTGAAATGTTGATGCACGTTCAAACAGAGCTTTGTGCATAAACCCAGTACTGGGAAAAAGCAGAGCCCAGCACTGGGAAACAGCAGAGCCCAGCACTGGGAAACAGCAGAGCCCAGCACTGGGAAACAGCAGAGCCCAGCACTGGGAAACAGCAGAGCCCAGGGAGGTTGTGTGACTGGATTACAGATTAACATGCAGCATGTGATCATGATCACACTGGGGTGGACAAACACAGCAACAACACTAAGGACAGGTCAACACTCTGTTGAAACACTAGAAATTAGAGGATTAGTGATTACAGTCATATTATTGTTGAGACATACACGCGTGATCCTGTCTGGTCTATACAGTATAATCTTCTCCATGCATTTTGGTAGACATATAGATGGTCCAGAATGATCAACTCCACCGCTCAATCAGGTGTGATCTATGACAGATATATTTAGAGTTAATGGGGCATGACATTGCTCTGCTCCCTGACCCAGCATCATTAACAGCTGGCCCGCCCCTGTTCCTCATGAGAAAAAAGATGTCTGTCCATGTGTGGGAGTTTCTACCTCCCTTGCTACTACACGCACGCGCATGCACACACAGACACACATACACACAAATGCACGCACACACGCACCCTCTTCCGCCTGTCCTCCCCATCCTGCTCTCCAGGCCCGTAGCATTCTATCATCTGATTCGGTTGCTGCAATTACTTTTAGGAGACATTATATCAAATCAGCAGTCCCTTTGTGAGGGCTAAAGGGGCCTGAGTGATTTATTGAACAGGAACATAACAGGAAGGTAGTCTCTGCAGCAGAGAGGAGATATCTTGAGTACCAACAACTTAACCTAGAGAGGGAAGAGAGGGAGGAGAGAAGAAGGAGAGAGGGAGGAAAGAGGGAGTCTAATTACCGGGGAGGAGAGAGTGAGAGGAAGGGAGATAGAAGGAGAGAGAGGGAGGAGAGATGGAGGAGAGAGGGACTGGGGAAGAACAGAAGTAGTTTAATCACCTTCTCTCCACATAATAAATCAGGGGGAAAATGAAAGATTTTAAATCCCAGCCTGTTCCATTTATCTAGCTTAATGCTTACTGCTACCATTACCTGTAGAAGCACGAGTATCATGACATCGACTATCTGAAAGGAAATCAAATAAATTCCATAAGATATTGGAATAAATGGAATGTTCTATCATTGTCGAAGGTACACAAGAAGATTATCAAGGTAACCATAAATCCTGGAAAGAAACCATTGTATCAAATCCCAATCCACCCGTCATCATTGCTTTGCACAAAAAGGGCTTCACAGGCAAGGATATTGCTGCCAGTAAGATTGCACCTAAATCAACCATTTATTGGATCATCAAGAACTTCAAGGAGAACGGTTCAATTGTTGTGAAGAAGGCTTCAGGGCGCCCAAGAAAGTCCAGCAAGCGCCAGGACCGTCTCCCAAAGTTGATTCAGCTGCGGGATCGGGGCACCACCAGAACAGAGCTTGCTCAGGAATGGCAGCAGGCAACATCAGCAAAATAACTGTTTGTCGGGAGCTTCATGAAATGGGTTTCCATGGCTGGGCAGCCGCACACAAGCCTAAGATCACCATGCACAATGCCAAGTGTTGGCTGTAGTGGTGTAAAGCTCGCCGATGTTGGACTCTGGAGCACTGGAAATCCGTTCTCTGGAGAGATGAATCATTAATCGTGCTTCACCATCTGACGGGCAATTCTGATATTGGCGGATGCCAGGAGAACGCTAGTGCCAACTGTCAATTTTGGTGGAGGAGGAATAATGGTCTGGGGCTGTTTGTCATGGTTTGGGCTAGGCTCCTTAGCTCCTTAGTTCCAGTGAAGGGAAATCTTAACACTACAATGACATTCTAGACAATTCTGTGCTTCCAACTTTGTGGCAACAGTTTGGGGCAGGCCCTTTCCTGTTTCAGCATGACAATTCCCCAGTGCACTAAGCGAGGTCCATACAGAAATGGCTTGTCGAGATCGGTGTAGAAGAACTTGAACTCAACCCCATCGAACACGTTTGGGATTAATTGGAATGCCAACTGCGAGCCAGGCCTAATCACCAAACATCAGTGCCCGACCCCAAACGGGTTTGCTTATAATGCTCATGGCTGAAGGTAAGAAAATCCCTGCAGAAATGTTCCAACATCTAGCAGAAAGCCTTCCCAGAAAAGTGAAGCCTGTTATAGCAGCAAAGGGGGGACCGACTCGATATTAATGCCCATGAATTTGGAAGGTGATGTTCGACAAGCAGGTGCCCACATACTTTTGGTCATGTAGTATGTGTATATATATATATTATATATACACACACAAACCAGGCAAAGGTTTTGGACACACTTACTCATTCAAGGGATTTTGTACATTCTAGAATAATAGTGAAGATTATCAAAACTAGGAAATAACACATATGGAATCATGTAGAAACCCCCAAAATTGTTAAACAAATCAAAATATATTATTTTTTAGATTCTTCAAAGTAGCCACCCTTTGCACACTCTCTCAACCAGCTTCATGAGGTAGTCACCTGGAATGCATTTCAATTAACAGGTGTGCCTTGTTAATTTGTGGAATTTATTTTCTTCTTAATGCGTTTGAGCCAATCAGTTGTGTTGTGACAAGGTAGGTGTGATATACAGAAGATAGAACTATTTGATAAAAGACCAAGTCCATATTATGGCAAGAACAGCTCAAATAATCAAAGAGAAACGACAGCCCATCATTACTTTAAGACAAAGGTCAGTCAATGCGGAAAATTTAACAAAAGTTGAACATTTGAATCCTATAGACGAACAACCATATATGTGACAATTTTTCCATTTTAAGATAATCACGTTATTTTTATATTATGAATTGTGTGTACCACATTAGGTGTTTTATGGTTGACAAATAATTCACCATACCCACATCGTCCAACAACAATTGATATTTTTTTGTTGCCGTTTTAATTTTTAGAATGTGGAAGAACAGTATATCTCCAGTGATGATCTCAGTTTGTGGAAGAACAGTATATCTCCAGTGATGATTTCAGTTTGTGGAAGAACAGAATATCTCCAGTGATGATTTCAGTTTGTGGAAGAACAGTATATCTCCAGTGATGATCTCAGTTTGTGGAAGAACAGTATATCTCCAGTGATGATCTCAGTTTGTGGAAGAACAGTATATCTCCAGTGATGATCTCAGTTTGTGGAAGAACAGTATATCTCCAGTGATGATCTCAGTTTGTGGAAGAACAGTATATCTCCAGTGATGATCTCAGTTTGTGGAAGAACAGTATATCTCCAGTGATGATCTCAGTTTGTGGAAGAACAGTATATGTGACATTTTGCATGACTCTTGTAAGATGTCCTTTTTTAACACCTGATATGATGTTTTAAGCACTTTCAAGTACAGATGCCCTTCATGTAAATAACTTAAATGCAATATGTAGTTAATTCATTTGTATGGAGGTTCATTTAAAGGTGGTCTATCAACTTAAAAGCACTGATGACTTTAAAAGTTGAGTCATGAAATCTTAGTCTCATTTAAAATAAAGCCCTCAATGTGAACATACCATAGAATAACTACACAAATAGAATACAATTAAATGAATTCAATCAAAACAAGAACAACTTATACATATCAAATAGGGATAAATGTGATGTGCCAATATGCATGTCCATTAGGCAGGTCCCGAAGGTCAATATTACAAAACGTTCAGAAAACCATTCTCTTTGCTTTTAACACTATGATCAGCAATTAAGTTTTGAATTGCGTTAAACCCATGCTAAAGGCAAGACATGTCCTTCTGCACTGAGGTGACAGCAGTAAATAAGTATTAACTGCTTAGAGTTCATGCTAAATGTGGTGACAGAGAGACGTACTGTATATTGTAATGAATAAAAAAAGGGAATCAAGATCAAATGAATACTCACATACTGTATGTGATGACTTATTTGTTTTTAATTCATTCAGAGGTTCAAATGATCACACACAAAATAATTCTCAACAGAACACATTGTACGTAACATTTTCCACACTAGGAACAACATCTTAAAATTAAATTAATTCAATATATTGTGCTGGTTCAAATCATACACAAATTGATTCACACAGAAAACACTACTAGAAAACACTACTACTATACATTTAATTTCCTATAATAGGGCTGACATGTCTTCTGAAATGTATTCAGATTCAACAAACTACAGGTTCAGGGGATCATAAACTCACAGAAAAATCTGTTAATTAAGTAGCTTGGTTTAACAACAAATTATTCACTCTGCAGTGATTTATAAAAAAGAGCGTGCAGCAACTGGCAAGTAGTTGAGCATGGTCATCAGATCTTGGTACTTGTTTTTTTTGATGGGCAGAGGACTCTCATATGCTCTAGGGTAGTGGCTTGCAAAATAGGGAGGTTGAGGTGTAGCTCCTTGTTTTGGTTTGGAGATCAGCCACGACTTCCATCCCTCAAATAGACTGTGGCTCTGTCTGGTGTACAGATTCCAAGGATCCTCAACTGAAATTAGAACAGAAACATTTGAAGTTCCTGACATCAATAAACAACTTTCACAGTCAAGCATTAGGATATTTTATTGTTAGAACAACATGTTGCATGTTGATGGGATGTTCGTAAACTATTCTCTGTGCAATACCTGTGACTTTTTACCACCTCACTGAGGTGATCTGTAGTCCAGCTGGTCGCTTGAGGACAGAATCTGGGAGGTGCCTGAAGTCTTCACATTGCATCCTCATCACCTTGAATGGTTTTGCTCGTTGTGCTTCAAGTATCATCTTTGAAACATCATCAGGTGTATGAAGGACTGACACCTTGCGCCTCTTCTCGATGTTGGCAAAAGATTGATCACAAGGAAGAAAAGAATGACCAGAGACCATGAACTGCTGCTCAACTTGGGTAGAGTAACCCATAGAGACGAGCATCGACATCAGATTGAGCATCCGCCAGTTGTTATTCTGCCCAAAGCATCTGTCACTGAAGATGATCAACTTGCGCACCTCTGGTTTGGTGAGTGGCGTGAATGTTGTCCTCACCCACTTCAATATGCAGCTTGCCACCTCAATGGACCCTCGGTGTGCAATCCCTGCAGGATACAGTGTAATGTTACATACAACTAGCTAGCTACTGTAGCCATGTCGAATCATCCGGCGGAGGGAGAAAAGATAGCTAGCTGTGTTTCTTCTATAATATAGCAATAACATTTGTAACAATAATGTATAAGTTCGTAGCCAACCAACTTTAGCTAATATGTTTTCTCTATAGTTACAAATTAGACAACCCAGAACATACATGTTAGTTACTGTACTCTATAGCTAGCTAGCTTGATTATTTGATATACGGTTCTTCCACATACCGCTTTTGGACAGCTTTTCCCAGTTTTTTCTTGACCCTTACGATTTGTATAGGGTTTTCCCGCATCCCGTAAAATCTTCCTTTGCCTGTCTTTCCATTCTTTTAGTTTTGGTTTACGTTTCTTTCAAAAATTTCGGCGATTTTCATCAGCAACAGAAAGGTTGTGCGCTTGTCCGTCCATTCTGAGTGGTGCATATAAACGGTTATTCCACGAGAGCCTATCTTTACATTTAAAATGATTGTTAATTAGCGCATGGAAAGCTTGTGAAACCAGTTCACTATAGAAAAAGGGTGTCCAATAATGATTTTTTCATGTATATATATTTTTATTTATTTAAATGTCACATATATGGTTCTTCGTCTGTAGGATTCATTTCTTCAAGTGCAGTGGCAAAAACCATCAAGCGATATGATGAAACTGGCTCTCATCAGGACTGCCACAGGAAAGGAAGACCCAGAGTTACCTCTGCTGCAGAGGATAAGTTCATTAGAGTTACCAGCCTCAGAAATTGCAGCCCAAATAAATGCTTCACAGAGTTCAACTAACACACACATCTCGACATCAACTGTTCAGAGGAGACTGCGTGAATCAGGTCTTCATGGTCGAATTGCTACAAAGAAACCACTACTAAAGGACACCAATAAGAAGAAGAGCCATGCTTGGGCCAAGAAACACAAGCAATGGACATTAAACCAGTGGCGATCTGTCCTTTGGTCTGATGAGTGCAAATTTGAGATTTTTGGTTCCAACCACCGTGTCTTTATGAGACACAGAGTAGATGAACGGATGTTCTCTGCATGTGTAGTTCCCACCATGAAGCATGGAGGAGGAGGTGTGATGGGGTGGAGGTGTTTTGCAGAGTGAAGGAAAAGCATCCAACAAGTGCTTAGTATATGTGGGAACGCCGTCAAGACTGTTGGAAAAGCATTCCAGGTGAAGCTGGTTGAGACCAAGAGCGTGCAAAGCTGTCATCAAGGCAAAGGGTGGCTACTTTGAAGAATCTATGTTTTGATTTGTATATCACTTTGTTGTTTACTACATGAATCCATTTGTGTTATTTCATAGTTTGCATGTCTTCACTATTATTCCACAATGTAGAAAATAGTAAAAATAAAGAAAAACCCTTGAATGGTGGATGTTTGGGTTAGATAGATAGATAGATAGATAGATAGATAGATAGATAGATAGATAGATAGATAGATAGATAGATAGATAGATAGATAGATAGTTGTGCCTTAGGAAAGTTTTCAACCCCCTTGACTTTTTCCACATTTTGTTACGTTACAGCCCTATTCTAAAATGTGTTACATTGTTTTTTCCCATCATCAAACTACACACAATACCCCATAATGACAAAGAAAAAATTGTTTGACATTTTTGCAAATTCATTACAAATAAAAACAACTTAAATATCACATTTACATAAATATTCAGACCCTTTACTAAGTTCTTTGTGGAAGCATCTTTGACAGCTATTACAGCCTTGAGTCTTATTGTGTATGACGCTACAAGCTTGGCACACCTGTATTTGGGGAGTTTCTCCCATTATTCTCTGCAGATCTTCTCAAGCTCTGTCAGGTTGAATGGTGAGCGTTGCTGCACCTAATTGTTAGATCGGGTTCAATTCCGGGCTTTGGCAGGGCCATTCAAGGACTTTCAGAGACTAATCCCAGGGCCACTCTGGCGTCGTCTTGGCTGTGTGCTTAGAGTCGTTGTTCTGTTGGTGAACCTTCACCCCAGTCTGAGGTCCTGAGCGCTCTGGAGCAGGTTTTCATCAAGGATCTCTCTGTACTTTGCCCTGTTCATCTTGCCTTGGTCCAGGCTAGTCTCCCAGTCCCTGCCACTGAAAAACATCCCCACAGCACGATGCTGCCACCACCATGCTTCACCATAAGGATGGTGCCAGGTTTCCTTCAGCTTGGCATTCAGGCCAAATAGTTCAATCTTGGCTTCATCAGACCAGAGAATATTTTTCTCATGGTCTGAGAGTCTTTAGTTACCTTTTGGCAAACTCCAAGTGGGCTGTAATGTGCCTTTTACTGAGGAGTGGCACTCTACCATAAAGGCCTGATTGGTGGATTGCTGTGCAGAGATGGTTGTCCTTCTGGAAGGTTCTCCCATCTCCACAGAGGAACTCTGGAGGTCTGTCAGAGTGACTATCGGGTTCTTCGTCACCACCCTGACCAAGGTCCTTATCCCCCGATTGCTCAGTTTGGCTGGGAGACCACTGTGTTCTAGGGGACCTTCAATGCTGCATACATTTTTTGGGTACCCTTCCCTAGATCTGTGCCTCTACACAATCCTGTCTCGGAGCTCTACGGACAACTCCTTCGACCTCATGGCTTGGTTTTTGCTCGGACATGCACTGTCAACTGTGGAACTTTATACAGACAGGTTAACTGTTAACTGGTTGTGTCCACTGAGTGTTAGCATCATGCTTTAACTGGTTGTGTCCACTGAGTGTTAGCATCACCCTGTTAACTGGTTGTGTCCACTGAGTGTTAGCATCAGCCTGTTAACTGGTTGTGTCCACTGAGTGTTAGCATCATGCTTTAACTGGTTGTGTCCACTGAGTGTTAGCTTCCTCCTCTGCTGGGGGTGGATCCTAAGGTCAGTATAGAGACCTCCCAGCTCCCTGAGACACTGTGTTCTACTTCCCAGACCCACCCAGTCACTTCACATTCACAGCTCACTGTGAGAAACAGAGGTCTGCATCCCCATCTGAAGGCTGCTCAGCTCAGTTCCTTTCCTCTTCAGTTATCTCCTTTCTTCTCCTCTTCACTCTTCTCCACACAACCCCTGCCTTCTATCTCATTGCCTCTACCCCTCTATTTATCTTTCATCTCCTCCATCTCTTTTCCAGTGAATGCTCAGATTGTCAAACAGGATTTGTAGCGAGCGTTGCCAGTCCAGAGCAGGAGAGAAAATTAAAAAGCTATCTTGCAGGAAATAAATCTGGTGGAATGGAAGAGAGGCTGTGATGTGAATAGAATAACCAGGAGTTCTGGGGAGTGTCGCTACAGATCACAGAACACACACAGCGAGCAGGCCTCGTAGTCATGGCAGCGAGAGGAGACGACCTCCCTGTCTCTTGGGCACTCAGGGCCGTAGTCCTGCTGAGGTCAAAACCACACCACATACTGTAGGTACACACACACCACATGGGTTTTTCTATACATGTCTTCCAATCTTCTATGATATAGCATCTCAACATGCAGCTAGACAGCTAGGCAGCTAACATATGGAATTATATTAAGATGGTCATACCATGGATTATTTAGCTATATGATATTGAATTTTATCAAATAAAATAACATTTTGAATTTGGCCTTCACTACTACAGTCCATTGAAACGCATTGAATAACACATTCATAAATGGGTAGGAAAAAAATAATATTGAAGTGTCTGTCCTATATCTAAGAGATATAAGAAAGACACATATTTAACCCCTTATTTTTGTTGGCACAAAACTACATCCATATTTCCATTCATTTGTATGGGTTACCTTCAGACAAGTCCTGTGACGCTACAGGCTTTTCGTGAGAAGACCGATTTTCAGTATGTCCCATGGTCTGACAAACACCGCAGAAGGCTGACATAGGCAGATGTGCTGGATTGAGACGCAGCCCATGCAGAAACCTGATATCTCTAGTTTAAACTGACAGATTTTGATGGGGATTGTTTTATGTTTCTTAGATTGACGGTTTCTCCACATAAGGGCACACTAGGACACGCCGGGACTCACTACCCTACGTGTGTGTGTCTAAAGGTGAGGAATGAGTACAGATGCTTTGCTGCCGTTTCCTGTCAGAGCGTCTGTCTGTCTTATTAAAGAGATGCCTGGAGCCATCTGCTGCTCACAGTTGACTGACACACACACACACCACACACAAACAAACACACACACATATACACAAGCATATGTTGTTGTCAGATCTTGACGATTTGGAGCTCTGCAGTTCCACAATGAAAGAAAGGTTTAAAAAGAGTCACAATCAATAATTATCACAACCAACCCTACAACAGTTGGGATATCTAGGTGCAGTATATCTATTCACTGTATATCTATCGTCTGACACAGAGCAATGCTTCAGCACTTCAGTCACCTTGGAGCAGCTCTGCACTGCAGCATTCAGCTGTGCTCACCTCACCTTGGCTGGGGGCTGCATGGTGCAGTGGGACGGACTGACTAATTCTGTAGCCAGGAGAAACACTTGGACAGGAGTTCCCCCTGTCTCTCTCCCTGTCTCCTTCTCTCTCTCCCCCTCTCCCTCCTCTGTCTCCCCAACAAACAGCAGAACAGAACAGAAAAGCAGTGGTAGGCACCCAAGCCTGTCTAATCATCTCTGTTAATTGAACAGCTCCAGGCAGGATAAGAGTTGTTAGAGTCGTTAACCTCATTAACCTACAGATACACTTCCTGTTCTATTCTATTATACTGCTTCGCAGAAACAGACTGGAGGCATATGGAGACTGGGCGAGAGAGAGCTAGGGTGATCCCTACGGTAAAGTGGTGTACAGATGTAGGTCTTAATTTGATCACCCTGTTGCAGGTGAACTTTTCTGCCATGCAAGACATGTAAAACTTGTAGTATATTTGAGGTTTAAAACGGCTTCTGAAGTTTGTAATTTCCACTTGATTTTCCCTTTGCGAAAAAATACATCAACTGCTACAAAAATGTGTATGAATTATAATCCACATAAAAATTCACAATTACTGTTGCTGGAGGATTATTTTCCTGCAGTAGAAAACTGCCTCAAATTAAGATCCTACATCAGTGTAGAGGGAAAACAGAGAGAGAAAGGGAGGAGAGGAGAAAAGAGCAGCACACTGCAATGCAGAGAGAGGGAGATAGAGAGAGAGTCACCAAGCTGAGAGCAGGACCGGGCCATAATGTATTCATGTAAATCGGAAATACACACTTACAGCAGCTTTCCCCTCACAAGACCTCAGAAAGTTGATCTCAGGATAATAATCTAGATCCCTCAAACTCAACTCTGGACCTCGAAGCCATTCTTCCCCTCTAATCAGGGACTGAATTAGAACTGAGACACCAGGTTTGTTCAATTAATGATCAGGTAGAGCAGAAAACCAGTAGACTCCGGACCTCGTAGGGTAAGAGTTGAGTACCCCTGATCTAGATCATATAAGAACAATGCTTCAGAATCTCTGAACCACAGAAGCACAACTCAGACTAAAACACAACTCAGACTAAAACACAACCCAGATTGACTGATATATCTCTCCTATTCAATGCTGTGTCATTCCATAAAGCATGGCTCCAAAATAACATACACTTAACTGCATATAAAGGTCACAGCTCACCATGTTCTTTTCTAGCCAATTTCATTTTCCTGTTATCTATTCCTCCAAGCAGGATTATTTTGCACAGAACCGTTTTATCAAGCTTTATCTCCCACTTAACAATGTCAAACACAGTGCTAGAAAGACAATCATTCCCACCATAAGGATATCACAGAGCTGTGCTCCTAAACTAGGCTACCTCTCCCTTTTACCCAGTCCCTCTCTCTCTACCTCCCTCCCTGTCTTTCTCTCTTGCTCTCTCTACGAATGGGATCTTAGCTGTATGCTGTCTCTCCTCTCCCTCTCTTTCCTTTCTCCTCTTTCTGTCTCGCTCTCTGTCACTCTCTCTTTCCTCCTCCTCCTCATAGTCCACCTCCTCCATCTCTACTTATCAGACAGGCGGGTCACGGTTGTCTGATAGTGTTGGGGGGAAACAGAATGTTCCATGGTTGGAATGTGATTGATGTTCCTCCACTGATGTTGATCACGCTCCTGTAGTTACACTAACCGCTAACATTGCCAGATGCCTCCCGAGTGGCGCAGCTGTCTAAGGCACTGCATCGCAGTGCTAGAGGTATCACTACAGATCCGGGTTTGATCCCGGGCTGTGTCACAGTGACCGGGAGACCAATGAGGCGGAGCACAATTGGCCCAGTGTCGTCCGGGTTAGGGGAGGGTTTGGCCAGCCGGGATGTCCTTGTCCCATTGTGCTCTAGCGACTCCTTGTGGCGGTCTGGGCGCATGCACGCTGACACGGTCGCCAGTTGGACGGTGTTTCCTCCGACACATTGGTGCGGCTGGCTTCCGGGTTAAGCGAGCAGTGTGTCAAGAAGCAGAGTGGCTTGGCAGGGTTGTGTTTTGGAGGACGCATAGCTCTCGACCTTCGCCTCTCCCGAGTCCATACGGGAGTTGCAGCGATGGGAAAAGACTGCAACTACCAACTGGATATCACAGAATTGGGGAGAAAAAGGGGGAGAAAAAAATTAAATAAAAACAATGCCAGATATGTTCAGACGATTTATAAGAACGCTGTATCTTTGACTCATCGCCTATAACCTGTAACGAAGACAGACTGTCCCCTTCCCCCCTGTCCCCTTTAACCTCTCTATAGAACCTCCTGCCTGCTCCCTCCCCCACTGACCTCTATAGCTCCTTCTGTCCACTCCAAGGAACTCTGAGTGCCTCTGTCTGCCCTACCCTGCCCTGTACTGTTCAGCCTGTATCTCTGCCCTACTCTGCCCTGTCCAGCCTGTCTCCCCACCCTACCCTGCCCTGTCCAGCCTGTCTCTCCACCCTACCCTGCCCTGTCCAGCTGTGTCTCTCCACCCTACCCTGCCCTGTCCAGCCTGCCTCTCTGCTCTACCCTGCCCTGTCCAGCCTGTCTCTCTGCTCTACCCTGCCCTGTCCAGCCTGTCTCTCTGCTCTACCCTGCCCTGTCCAGCTTGCCTATCTGCTCTACCCTGTTCGGGCCTAGGAGTGGAATTACTACAGCCTGCCTGCCTGCTCCATGGGTTGGTCCCACCTGCCTGGTCTGTCAGCCCCTGAAACATCACGCTCATCACTCCCAGACAAAGGCCCCATCTGGCCCTGCTGGTCCCCCCCCCCCCCCCACCCCACCCCACCCCACCCCACATACACACACACACACACACACACACACACACACACACACACACGCACGCACGCACGCACGCACATGTGGACACATGCTGCTTGATCTCCACAACCTTGAAGGGAAATGCTGGTTTTCAACTGATCGGTTTATGCTTATCAACATAGGATATTGAACACAGTGTCATTTATAGACAGTGTGAAAGAACATGTCATAACTTTAGAAGCTATAGACAACTGCAGGGAATGCCTCAAACTTGAGTTTGAGTTGTCTTCAATGAGTCCTGAACAGTTTCACCAGTCATGGAACCATCTATCTACCAGAATGGCATGGATTCAGCAGGGCAGAGAGGAAAGAGTGAGTGAGTGAGTGATATGTTCAGCTCATATCAGAGACAAAAACCCTCTGTATTGTTCCTGCAGCAGCTGGATGTCCGTTGTCATGATTTCAAACAGAACAGTAGAACAACAGTTAAACAACAGCAGAGAAATGTATGTTATTCTGTTAAGTGTCAGTGTAAAACTGCAGAGGGAGTGATACAGAAAAGAAAATCAGAAATAACAGCTATTTCAGACAGAAATCAAACAGTTGTTAGTGAAAGCATGATGGAGAAAAAAAAGAGATGGAGTCCAAAGCGGCCAGTCAGAATCAAACCTCATCGCCTCCAAACAGACCTTCCATTACAGACACCAGGAAGCATGGAAGAAATCCAATTAGCCAGACTCTCTCTCTGTGTGTGTGTGTGTGTGTGTGTGTGTGTGTGTGTGTGTGTGTGTGTGTGTGTGTGTGTGTGTGTGTGTGTGCGTGTGTGTGTTTGCGTGTGTGTGTTTGCGTGTGTGTTTGCGTGTGTGTGTGTGTGTGTGTGTGTGACCATCCAGAACAGAGGGTGATTGATGGCTATGTTAGGTTAGGTGCTTATTTGATGTGTGATGAAATCATTTCACTTCTGTAATTGCTTCTCAATGAAGCTGTAGAGTAGACTCGGTCTCCCTGTAGAGCTGGCTAAGCTAATGGTCTAACACATCCCTGTCCTTCTCTTCTACACACACACGGTCAGTAACCTGCTGGCTGCTTGTCAGCCTGCCTCCCCCCAGAGGGAGAAGTACTGATGGGAACAGTCACCTGTGAAAGTCTATTAATGACAGATTGGATGGCCAGCCTGGGTCGGGAGGTTTGTGTGTATGTGTGCGCGTGTGTGTCGCCGGGCAGCATGGGGCTGGCAGAGTAGACAGATGGCAGTGCCATAGCTGTGGAACCTGACAGCGCTAACAACAGAGACCAACACACACACACACACACAGAAAGAGAGACAGAGACAGCGAGAGAGAGAAAAAACAGAGGGGTTCACAGTGAGAGCTGCTATATCTTGGTCTCTAAGCAGTACAGCACTACAGACACACGACACAGCCTGACAGTCTGCAGACACAAACAGAATGTCTACTGATCATATCATAAGATACATGGGAATCGGAAACTGGGATGTAGTTGCAAACATTATTGCTCTCTGGTGGTTCAGAGATGGCCTGAGCACAACATCATTCCACAAACCATTACAATATAAATATATAAATATACTGTAATGAATATACAGTAAAACCATGTATGCCACCCTATTCCCTATATAGTACACTACTTTTGACAAGAGCCGTATTGGCCCTGGTAAAAAGTAGTGTGCTAAATAGGGAATAGGGTGCAATTTAGGATATACACAAATCATGTTATCATGATTACAGGGTCCTGAACCAATAGAAGGTCTCTGTAGCCTAGGGGATAAACATAACCCACATCCGAATAAAACTGTTTTTATTACTACCACAGTATTTTCATTATTTTTCATTGCATTCAATTACTACACTACTGAGAGCAAGAGACAGAGAGAGAATCAGATCACTGTACTAGTCACCAGACGACTGTCACTGCCTGATGAGGGAGATGATGAGTGCAGTGATCTGACTGGCTGTCCTGAGGAACTGACCAGTCAGGCGAGAGGTGAAGCCCTGACCTCGAGACGGGCTCAACTCAAACCTTTATGATGCACTTGATCTCATATTTGCAACTGGAACCTAGTCTCCACATGACCGTCCAGGTTAGAGCTATCACATGGCTGACTGCAGAAACACACAGACACACAAAAGATGTCTCTCTCTCTCTCCCTATACATCTGTCTCTATGATGCCCTCTGTATTTATCTCTTCCCCTCCCACTCTCTCCCCTCCTCCTTACTAATGTAAATTACAGTTTCTTACTGATTGAGGTAGTACGTACATGAATGTATAGTTAAAGTGACAATGTATATATGACAAACAGAGAGTAGCAGCAGCGTATAAGAGGGGTTGGGGGTGGGGGGGGAGAATGAAAAAGTCTGGGTAGCCATTTGATTACCTGTTCAGGAGTCTTATGGCTTGGGGGTAAAAACTGTTGAGAAGCTTTTTGGTCCTAGACTTGGCACTCCGGTACCGCTTGCCATGCAGTAGTAGAGAGAACAGTCTATGACTGGGGTGGCTGGGGTCTTTGACAATTTTTAGGGCCTTCCTCTGACACCGCCTGGTGTAGAGGTCCTGGATGGCAGGCATCTTAGCCCAAGTGATATACTGGGCCGTAATCACTACCCTCTCTAGATCCTTGCGGTCGGAGGCCGAGCAGTTGCCATACCAGGCAGTGATGCAACCAGTCAGGATGCTCTCAATGTTGCAGCTGTAGAACCTTTTGAGGATCTGAGGACCCATGGCAATTTTTTTTAGTTTCCTGAGGGGGAATAGGTGTTGTCTTGCCCTCTTCACAACTGTCTTGGTGTGTTTGAACTATTCTAGTTTGTTGGTGATGTGGACACCGAGGAACTTGAAGCTCTCAACCTGCTCCACTACAACCCCATTGATGAGAATGGGGGTGTGCTCGGTCCTCCATTTCCTATAGTCCACACTCATCTCCTTTGTCTTGATTAAGTTGAGGGATAGGTTGTTATTCTGGCACCACCCGGCCAGGTCTCTGACCTCCTCCCTATAGGCAGTCTCGTCGTTGTCGGTGATCAGGCCTACCACTGTTGTGTCGTCTGCAAACTTAATGATGGTGTTGGAGTCGTGCCTGTGTAACGGATGTGAAATAGCTAGCTAGTTAGCGGTGGTGCGCGCTAAATAGCGTTTCAATCGGTGACGTCACTTGCTCTGAGACTTGCTGGTTCGAGCCCGGGTATGGGCGAGGTTTAAAGTTATACTGTTACACCTGGCCACGCAGTAGTGGGTGAACAGGGAGTACAGGAGGGGACTGAGCACGCAGCCCTGAGGGGCTCCAGTGTTAAGGATGCAGAGGGAGGTGTTTAGTCCCAGGATCCTTAGCTTAGTGAGTTTTGAGGGTACTATGGTGTTGAACGCTGAGCTATAGTCAATGAATTGCATTCTCACGTTGGTGTTCCTTTTGTCAAGGTGGAAAAGTGCAGTGTGGAGTGCAATAAAGATTGCATCATCTGTGGATCTGTTTGGGTGGTATGCAAACTGGAGTGGGTCTAGGTTTTGGAGCACACGTCCTGGTAATACGTCTGGCCCCGCGGCCTTGTGAATGTTAACCTGTTTAAAAGGTCTTACTCAGGTCGGCTATGGAGAGCGTGATCACACAGTCGTCCGGAACAGCTGATGCTCTCATGCATGCCTTAGTGTTGCTTGTCTCGACGTGAGCATAGAAGTGATTTAGATCGTCTGGTAGGCTCGTGTCACTGGGCAGTTCGCGGCTGTGCTTCCCTTTGTAGCCTGTAGTAGTTTGCAAGCCCTGCCACATAAGAGGAGCGTCGGAGCCGGTGTAGTACGATTGAATCTTAACCCTGTATTGGTGCTTCGCCTGTTTGATGGTTCGTCGGAGGGCATAGCAGGATTTCTTATAACCTTCCAGGTTAGAGTCCTGCACCTTGAAAGCGGCAGCTCTACCCTTTAGCTCAGTGTGAATGTTGCCTGTAATCCATGGCTTCTGGTTGGGGTATGCACGTACAGTCACTGTGGGGACGACGTCCTCGATGCACTTATTGATAAAGCCAGTGACCGATGTGGAGTACTCCTCAATGCCATTGGAATAATCCTGGAACATGTTCCAGTCTGTGATAGAAAAACAGTGCTGTAGTTTAGGAACTGCTTCATCTGACCACTTTTTATAGACAGAGTCACTGGTGCTTCCTGCTTAACTTTTTGCTTGTATGCAGGAATCAGGAGGATAGAATTGTCGTCAGATTTACCAAATGGAGGCTGAGGGAGAGCTTTGTATGCGTCTCTGTGTGTGAGTACAGGTGATTGAGAAATGTTTTACCTCTGGTTGCGCATTTAACATGTTGACATAAATTAGGTAAGACTGATTTAAGTTTCCCTGCATTAAAGTCCCCAGCCACTAGGAGTGCCGCCTCTGGGTTAGCTGTTTCCTGTTTGTTTATTTCCTTATACAGCTGACTGAGTATGGTCTTAGTGCCAGCATTCATCTGTGGTGGTAAATAAATAGCCACGAAAAGTATAGATGAAAACTCTCTTGGCAAATAGTGTGGTCTACAGCTTATCATAAGATACTCTACCTCAGGCGAGCAAAATCTAGAAACTTCCTTAGATTTCATGCACCAGCGGTTGTTTACAAATATGCACAGACCCTCTCGTCTATCTAGCCGGTGCAGCATGTATCCATGTCACCATGATTCTGTGAAACATAAGATGTTACAGTTTCTGATGTCCCGTTGGTAGGATATTCGTGATCGTACCTTGTCTAATTTATTGTCCAATGATTGCACGTTGGCAAGTAATATTGACGGTAAAGGTAGCTTTCCCACTCGCCGTCTGCGGATCCTTACGAGGCACCCCACTCTGTGCTCTCTGTACCTGCATCTCTTTCTTTTGCCAATGACGGGAATGTTGACCTTGTCGGGTGTCTGAAGTACATCCTGTGCGTCCTGCTTGTTCTTTGTCTAATCCGAGGTGAGTGATCCCTGTCCTGATGTCCTGAAGCTCTTTCTTTGCCTTAAGATACGTGGCAGAAACATTATGTACAAAATAAAATACAATTAACGCGAAAAAAAAACACATGATAGCACAATTGGTTGGGAGCGTGGTAAAACTACTGTCATTTCTTCCGGCCATTACGCCATTTTTCGTGGTGTGATGCGAGTATGCCTTTCTACCTGTAGGTTAATAGTCTTATGTCATAACTCAGAACTAATGTCAGAACTGCAGCCAATTCTTTCTCACTGATTTTTGTTCGCACTGTGCAGAGGGTGTGTGTGTGTGTGTGTGTTGCTGGGTTTGTGTGTGTGTTTGATGTCAGGCAGGCAGGCGGTGAACGAGAGGGATTTGATAGCATCCGGCAGTGTGCCTGTTTCCGTCCCTGCTGGACCAGTGTTATGTGTTCTGGAGCTAGTTTATGAGATTGAGTGTGGTCTGCTATACGAAGGTCAACCTGACCTTGTCACAGTGCATAGAGGGAGGGAGGGAGAGAGGGCTTGGTATGCAGTGCAGTTCTTCAGTTGGACACTCCAGGCTACCGTACAGAAGTGATCTATTGTAAAAACAAAAAGTAGCGGTGACCCCATTCAGTCGGCTGGTCAATTGCTGTTGGTTGACAGAGATTTCTTCAGTCGAGCGGTAGCAAAAAATAAGAAGAATTTCATGGTGTACAAGACACCTGTGTGATTTGTGTCTGTCTGAGTGGACTAATCCATTGTGGAGGCCGTGGGGATGGCACAGTCCATCACTAAGACATGTGCTACTGAAATTGCAAATGGTTATATTATGTAAGAACAACGGTGCAACACTAATAAAAATACATACATTTTATAACAAATGCTCTTTCTCCTACGTTGGACAGCGGTCACTGTCCGAAGTTCTGAAACATCAGTGCACTGTTGAATTGGCGCCTTTCCGAGACTGTGTTGCTATGTGCAAAATAGCAAAGTTACCCAGCATATTGGTGTTGACACCAATGCGGCAGAGGAGGCAGCGGAGTTAGGAGACGAGAAAACAGCCCTTGCCTTATTGTCTAAGAAAAGTGAGGAGAGAGGAATCCCCAACATAATTAGGTCTATAATTAATAGCCTAAAAGTTAAATGTGCCTGGTTTTATAAATCATCCATACACAGTTGAAGTCTGAAGTTTACATACACTTAGGTTGGAGTCATTAAAACTTGATTATCAACCACTCCACAAATTTCTTGTCAACAAACTATAGTTTTGGCAAGTCGGTTAAGACATTACTTTGTGCATGACACAAGTAATTTTTCCAACAATTGTTCAGAGACAGATCATTTCGCTTATAATTCACAGTATCACAATTCCAGTGGGTCAGAAGTTTACATCCACTAAGTTGACAGCTTGGAAAATTCCAGAAAATTATGTGATGGCTTAAGAAGCTACTGATAGGCTAATTGACATAATTTGAGTCAATTGGTGGTGTACCTGTGGATGTATTTCAAGGCCTACCTTCAAACAGTGCCTCTTTGCTTGACATCATGGGAAAATCAAAAACAAAAAAATCAGCCAAATTATGGGAGCAATTTCTAAACACCTGATGAACCATGTACAAACAATAGTACACAAGTATAAACACCATGGGACCACGCAGCCGTCATACCGCTCAGGAAGGAGACACGTTCTGTCTCCTAGAGATTAACGTATGTTGGTGCGAAAAGTGCAAATCAATCCCAGAACAACAGCAAAGGAACATGTGAAGATGCTGGAGGAAACCGGTGGCAAAAGTATCTTTATCCACAGGAAAACGAGTCCTATATCGACATATCCTGAAAGGCCGCTCAGCAAGAAAGAAGCCACTGCACCAAAAACGCCCTGAAAAAGCCAGACTACGGTTTGCAACTGCACATGGGGACAAAGATCCTACTTTTTGGAGAAATGTCCTCTGGTCTGATGAAACAAAAATAGAACCGTTTGGCCATAATGACCAATGTTAGGAGGAAAAAGGCGGATGCTTGCAAGCCGAAGAACACCATCCCAACCGTGAAGCACGGGGGTGGCAGCATCATGTTGGAGGGACTGGTGCAATTCACAAAACAGATGGCATCATGAGGCAGGGAAATTATGTGGATAAATTGAAGCAACATCTCAAGACATCAGTCAGGAAGTTAAAGCTTAGTCGCAAATGGGTCTTCCAAATGGACAATGACCCCAAGGATACTTCCAAAGTTGTGGCAAAATGGCTTAAGGACAACAAAGTTAACATATTAGAGTGGCCATCACAAAGCCCTGACCTCAATCCAAAAGAAAATATGTGGGCAGAACTGAAAAACTGTGTGTGAGCAAGGAGGTCTACAAACCTGACTCAGTTACCCCAGCTCTGTCAGGAGGAATGGGCCAACATTCACCCAACGTATTGTGGGAAGCTTGTGGAAGGCTACCAGAAACGTTTGACCCAAGTTTAACAATCTAAAGGCAATGCTACCAAATACTAATTGAGTGTATATAAACTTTTGACTCACTGGGAATGTGATGAAAGAAATAAAGGCTGAAATAAATCATTCTCTCTACTATTATTGACATTTCACATTCTTCAAGTAAAGTGGTGATCCTAACTGACCTAAAACAGGGAATTTTTACTAGTATTAAATGTCAGGAATTGTGAAAAACTGAATGTAAATGTTTGTAAACTTGTATGGGTGGCTGGGGTCTTTGACAATGTAAACTTCAGACTTCAACTCTATATCTAAAGAAATAAGACAGATCCTGTTACTATTTGAGTGTTTGTTTAATAGCCTTCTAATTCCTTGAGCAGCTAAGCTTCACTCAACCACAACATGTTGGATAAACAATTTCACAAATGTGGCTGTTTTCATTCTTTGCTATGCTGTAATTAAAGCTTTACACTGTAGTTCTTTTGTAATTTGAACAGCCTCTCTGGTATTACTTATAATTATTATTTAGTGTTGTTTACACTCTTCTAAATTGTCAGAAAAATTACATTTATAATGTAGGAATTTCTTTCCTTCTTAATGCATTTGAGCCAATCAGTTGTGTTGTGACAAGGCAGGGGTGGTATACAGAAGACAGACAGAAGACCAAGTCCATATTATGGCAAGAACAGCTCAAATAAGCACATTTCAAGAACTTTGAAAGCGCAGTGGAAACCATTAAGCGCTATGATGAAACTGGCTCTCATGAGGACCGCCACAGGAAAGGAAGACCCAGAGTTACCTCTGCTGCAGAGGATATGTTCATTAGAGTTACCAGCCTCAGAAAATTGGCAATTAACTGCACCTCAGATTGCACCTCACAGAGTTCAAGTAAAAGACACATCTCAACATCAGACCTTCATGGTCGAATTGCTGCAAAGAAGCCACTACTAAAGGACACCAATAAGAAGAAGAGCCTTGCTTGGGCCAAGAAACACAAGCAATGGATATTAGACCGGTAGAAATCTATCCTTTGGTCTGATGAGTCCAAATTTGAGATTTTTGGTTCCAACCGCCATGTCTTTATGAGGCGCAGGGTAGGTGAACGGATGATCTCCGCATGTGTGGTTCCCACCATGACGCAGGTTCCCACCGTGATGTTGTGGGGGTGATTTGCTGGTGACACGGTCTATGATTTATTTAGAATAGAAAACACACTTAACCAGCAAGGCTACCACAGCATTCTGCAGCGATATGCCATCCCATCTGGCTTGCACTTAGTGGGGGTATCATTTGTTTTTCAACAGGACAATGACCCAAAACACACCTCCAGGCTGTGTAAGAGCAATTTCACCGAGATGGAGAGTGATCGAGTGCTGCATCAGATGACCTGTCCTCCACAATCACCCGACCTCAACCCAATTGAGATGGTTTGGGGCGAGTTGGACCGCAGAGTGAAGGAAAAGCAGCCAAAAAGTGCTCAGCATTTTGTGGGAACTCCTTCAAGACTGTTGGAAAAGCATCCCAGGTGAAGCTGGTTGAGAGAATGCAAATCTGTCATCAAGGCAAAGGGTGGCTACTTTAAAGAATCTCAAATATAAAATATTTTCTGATTTGTTTAACACTTTTGATTCCATATGTGCTATTTCATAGTTTTGATGTTGTCAATGTAGAAAATAGTAAAAATTAAGAAAAACCCTTGAATGAGTAGGTGTGTCAAAACTCTTGGACCGGTACTGCATCTGCCAAGTAAAGAAAGCAAGGGTTGAAGGAATAGAGAATGACAAATGACAAATGACAAATGACGGATTTCGGTAACTGAACGTTTCAGTCAGAAATGGCCGTAATTATGTTGCAGCTTGAGCAACACGGACAGCGTGATAAACACTGTTGATGTTCTGTAGTGGTCGCTGAGGCATGGAGAGAGAGACAAAAGGGTGCTAGTCACACAGTCACTTGCTGTCTCTTTTTTTTTAACAGCGCAGCAAGTCTGATCACACTCAAATCAACTGATGTCAAATTCCCTCTAGTCATTTGTGTGTCTTAAAACAGTGCGTTTAAAGCATCAGACAAGCTCAGTTTAAATGGCTGATTCGATTAAAACACATAGGATGTGTCCATATATGGAAAAATACAGACAATTCTCAGTCGACCAAGATTTGTTTTTTTTAGTGTGGGACAGCCGTAGTAAAAAGGCTGGTTTATTTTCTTCACTGAACTGGAATAGTTATTATGATTATTATGCTAATCAATATTGCATGTTCATCAGAACTGCAATACTGGCAGAAAATAAGAGTCAGCGTATGTCCCAAATGGCACCCTATTCCGTAATAGTGCTCTACTTTGATGTTAGACTACCCTCCCCATTGAGAGATGGTGACTAACTAGTATGTTTACATTTTAGTCATATAGCAGATGCTCTTCTCCAGAGTGACTTAAGATAGCTAGGTGGGACAACCACATACAAGTCATAGTAAGTACCCTTTTCCTCAATAAAGTAGCTATCAGCAAAGTCAGAGCTAGCAAGGGGGGGGGAAGCCAAGTGCGAGTTCCCATAAGATTTTTTGGGGGGTGGAGGGGTGCTGTGGGATTATTTAAGATACTCTTTGAAGAAGGTAGGTTTTCAGATGTTTTTGGAAGATGGGCAGGGACTCTGCTGTCCTAGCTTCAGGGGGAAGCTGGTTCCACCATTGGGGTGCCAGGACAGAGAAGAGCTGGGACTGGGCTGAGCGGAAGGTGCCCTTCTTTGGGGTTGGGAAGGCCAAGAGACCAGAGGTGGCAGGACAGAGTGCTCGGGTTGGGGTGTAGGGTTGGAGCAGAGCATGAAAGTAGTTCTGTAGGCAAGTCCCATGTTCCTGTGGTGGATGTGAGCTTTGACTGGAAGCCAGTGAAGTGTGTAGAGGATCGTGCTGACATGGGAGAACTTGGGAAGGTTGAACACCAGGTGGACTGCAACATTCTGGATAAGTTGCAGGGGTTTGATGGTACAAGCAGGGAGCCCAGCCAACAGCGAGTTGCAGTAGTCCAGACGGGAGATGATAAGTGTCTGGATTAGGACCTGCGCCGCTTCCTGTGTGAGGCAGGGGTCATACTCTACGGATGTTGTAGAGCATGAACCTGCAGGAGTGAGTCACTGCATTGATGTTTGCAGAGAATGACAGGGTGTTGCCCAGGGTCCGGTTAGGCCATTGTAAATAAGAATTTGTTTTTAACTGACTTGCATAGTTAAATAAATAAATAAAACAGCATGAGACGGTCAGCCCTAAGAGAGTGGCGAGCAGGATGTGATGGTTCACGGTGTCGACAGAGTCAGCTTCAGCAGTGCGGAGAGCCTCCGTGAAACAGAGGAGAGCAGTCTCCATTGCGTGACCAGCCTTGAAGACTGACTGGTTAGGGTCAAGAAGATTGTGCTTCTACACCTGCATTGCTTGCTCTTTGGGGTTTTAGGCTGGGTTTCTGTACAACACTTTGAGATATCAGCTGATGTAAGAAGGGCTATATAAATACATTTGATCTGAGAGAGATAGCGAGAGAGTTGATCAGAGACAGCACACTCAAGTGTTTTGGAAATAAAAGAAAGAAGGGGTCTGTAGTTTGACGTCAGAGGGGTCAAGTGTTAGTTTCTTGAGGAGGGGAGTGACTCTGGCCATTTTGAGGTCAGATGGGACACAGCCAGTGGTCAGGGATGAGTTGATGATGAAAGCGAGGAATGGGAGAAGGTCTCCAGAGATGGTCTGGAGAAGGGAGAGGGGATGGGGTCGAGCAGGCAGGTTGTCGGGTAGCCGTACCTCACTAGTCACAGGATTTAATCTGGAGAGAGGGGGGGGGGAAAGAGGTCACGGGTAATTCTGTATGAGTCGGACCAGGACTCAATAGGCTGAGTGAATGAGGAGCAGAAGTAGTCAATCTTCTTTTCAAAGTGGTTGACAAAGTCGTCCACAGAGAGGGAGGAGGGAAGGGGATGGGGTGGAGGTGGAGGAATAAGGAAGGAGGCGCTCGCAATGAGTCACTCAGCCACGGAGCACGAGGGGAGGGCCGAGCCGGCCGGGAGGAAAGGGAACAGTGCAAGTCAAATGATGTAGAAAGGGAGGAGCGCCAGGAGGGAGAAGGATTTAGCAGAAGGAAGAGAGAATAAGATAGAAGAGAAGAGAGTAGCGAGAGAGAGAGAGCGAAGATTGCGCCAGCGCATTGACCATCTGGGTAGGGGCTGAGCGGGTAGGACTGGAAGAGAATTAGAGAGAAAAGGAAACAAAATAGTGATCAGAGACATGGATGGGGGGGGGGGTTGCAGTGAGATTAGTAAATGAACAGCCTCTAGTAAAGATGAAGTCAAGCCTGCCTTGTGAGTGGGAGGGAACTGGGAAAGGGAAAGGTCAAAAGAAAAGTGGAGAGAAATTCCATGCTGTCACTGTTTATCCACTTGTCCTTCAGGTGTCAAGCTCATTGAGGAACTCTAAGAGGATCTGATGGGCGATATATGACAACATTGTTAAGCTTAAGTGGACAAGTGACAATGATAGCATGGAATTCAAATGAGGAGATGGACAGGTAAGTGAAGGAGAAAAGAGAATATCTCCACTTAGGAGAAATGACTAGCCCTGTGCCACCACTGCGACGACCAGATGCTCTCGGACTATGAGAGAAACGTAGTCAGATTAAGAGAGAGCAGCTGGATTAGCAGTGTTCTCTACGGGGATCCATGTCTCTGAGGCTGAGATGAACTCTGCGTTCTTGACCACAGATTGGCAGTTCCAAACGCTGCCAGAGACTAGGAATTCCACATGGGTTGTGTGTACCAAGGGTTTTAGCCAAGGGGTGGGGAGGGTCAGGGAGAGGTGCAAACAGGTATAGAAACACACACATAGTTGCCAAAGCTACGAAAGAGCAAATTGAGATCTGACAATAACTATGTAAGACACTCAAATGAGAGAGTGGTGTGGAGCCTTCTTCTCTTTCCTTCCTCGAAGAACTTCACAGAACAACTTGGCAGAACTGTTTTTGTTTCGGCAACAGTCTCTGTTTTGCGTCGAGACTATCGCTGAGAAATCCGGGGAGACTAAAGTACTAACACTAATTGCTAATTTCCTTTCAGAGGTAAAGAGCACACCTCCCGGGAACTAATTGTTGATTGCCGGGGAGAGGAGTGACCACTCCCCCTCCAATACAGCCACTGATTATGAAGACAACAACATTCACATGTTGCCCTGCCCCTTAATCCTAGTTGATGTGTCAACAATCATCTGCAAGTTGATATCAGTCACCAGTTCACGCACCAAGTAGGCTACTGGGAAGACAGGCAGCACTTAAAGTAGATGGCCCCGGCTAGCAAAAAGACAGCGCTAGAGAACAACATATATTTGAGTTCTAACAAATTATACTTACAGTATCACTCCTGGAGAGATCAGGAGACCTCTAGCTATAGAATGAATAATTATAATCAGTATAATAGTCACTGCAGCCCCTACACTAGTGGATTCAATTAAATGAAGAAAAAAAAACAGAATTATTTATTATTTAAGGTCATAGCATTATAAACACAATATACACTGAGTGTACAAAACATTAAGAATGATCTTTCCATGATATAGACTGACCAGGTGAATCCAAGTGAAGCTATGATCCCTTATTGATGTCACTTGTTAAATCCACTTCAATCAGTGTAGATGAAGAGGAGGAGAAAGGTTAAAGAAGGATTTTTAAGCCTTGAGACAATTGAGACATGGATTGTGTGTGTACGCCATTCAGAGGGTGAATGGGTAAGACGGGGGATGGTATTAATCAATGTTTCCGTCAAACATTTTCAGGCACTGAGCAAAATGTCAGGTCTGCGGAGCGCAAACTTGAACGTTGTGAAAATTCTGTGCATTTTTCAGCATGTGTTTACTGTGAACACTGAGGCTGTACGCGCTTTAAGTTACAGTTAAGTGGCCAAGTAGGCTACTGTGGCTATTTGATCATAATGTAGGTCTACCACAAGAGTGGCCTTCCATAACAAACAATGGAGAAAATGTGTCTCATAACATTTTAACATGGAAATAGCTGTTCTATCACTCAGCCTACAGTAGCAGCCAATGCGTGGTGTTCAGCCTACATTCCATTAGACTTGAAAAAAACATTTTAGTGATTGATGCAAGAAAATACTGCGTTGATTAGATCACAATTACCACAGTGAAGGGAAAAGTTGATAGTGTTAACAGGGAAAACTCTAGAACAGTGGTCACCAACCTTTTCTGCGTCAAGATCACTTTCTAGAACAAAATGCAAGCCAAGGTCTACCGTTCAGATGTTTTTTTTAACATGACTAAAAAAAACATAAGCCTATCCAACATTACCAATTCAAAACAGTACTGTAGCAAGGAGGTTTGTGCAGTAAGCTATACAGTAGGCCCAATGCATTATCACCACATACTGGCTTTGCTTGAATTGCCCTGCCAATGCATTGTTGTTCTGACCATTTATATTTCCAAATTTGAGGTAGGCTATATGATCACACCGGTAATAGATCCGTTATTGTATTACTTGTGAGGCACAGCTGAGTGAACATACATTTAAATAATGTTTTTTACTGTGCTGATGGTGCCTGCATCTGATGGTCAGTCTCAGCAGAGGGAGAGAGCAGCAGACTGAGGGTCTCAACATCCCTTCCTCTCTCCCTGTCCTCCACTGACACTGACCAAAAAGAGTTACCGTCTTCCAGCTGATGGCAAAAACTCGAGCCGCACTGCATTATTTCTGCCTCATGCCAAATTCATGCTGTTACTCCTTTGAACAGAGAAAGTGAAATATTCCTCGATATTAAAAAATACCCAAGACGCTAATAATAACAACGCAAGTCTATAGATACACTTTCCTACTCATTCATTATATCTGCAGTGCTTGTTGTAACACACATTTTATGGTTTCTAAAAGTGTTGACAGTGCTGAGTAAGAACTTAAACATGAACTCACTCATAAAAAAACATCTATTTCCTCTATTCTTTGACAGTCTCTCTCTAGTCATTGTTTTAAACGTAGTGAAATCTCATAGTATCAACTTTGCTGTAGCTTTCTTTTATGCCTGCTACATTACTGCAGACACATCTGAGCCATCAGATTGGGCGCGCCGGGAATGTAGAGTATTTACCTTCAGACACATGAAATGGTTCAAAATGGCCACAGTTGCCTACCCGCCGCACAAGGCAGCTGAATCGGGTACACCTACCACCAACAGCACAAGGCAGCTGAATCGGGTACACCTACCACCAACAGCACAAGAGGAATAAAAATAATTAGGAACACAAGGCTTTACCATTGGGTTTTTACAGAAATGTTTGGCGATTGACTAGGAATGCCCTGGAGATCGTGATCGACCGGTTGGTGACTACTGCTCTAGAAAGTTGAGTGAAATTCAATCTTGTGCATCTCTCTCTGTCAGTCCCAGGGAGCTGTGCAGTGGTCTCGGGCTACTGCGAGGTGGGCAGTTTATAGCGCATTGGTAGTAGGTGCCAGGCGCACTGGTTTGTGTCAAGAACTGCTACACTGCTGGGTTTTTCACGCTCAACAGTTTCCAATGTGAACCAATAATGGTCCACCATCCAAAGGACAACTAGCCAACTTGACACAACTGTGGAAATCATTGGAACACTTTGTAGAGTCTATGCCCGACAAATTGAGCCTGTTCCGCCTCCCGGGTGGCGCAGTGGTTAAGGGCGCTGTACTGCAGCGCCAGCTGTGCCATCAGAGTCCCTGGGTTCGCGCCCAGGCTCTGTCGTAACCGGCCGCGACTGGGAGGTCCGTGGGGCGACGCACAATTGGCCTAGCGTCGTCCGGGTTAGGGAGGGATTGGTCGGTAGGGATCTCCTTGTCTCATCGCGCACCAGCGACTCCTGTGGCGGGCCGGGCGCAGTGCGCGCTAGCCAAGGTTGCCAGGGGCACGGTGTAGCCTCCGACACATTGGTGGGCTGGCTTCCGGGTTGGATGCGTGCTGTGTTAAGAAGCAGTACGGCTGGTTGGGTTGTGTATCGGAGGACGCATGACATTCAGCCTTCGTCTCTCCCGAGCCCGTACGGGAGTTGTAGCAATGAGACAACATAGTAGCTACTACAACAATTGGATACCACGAAATTGGGGAGACAAAGGGGTAAAATTAAAAACATAATAATAATACATTTGAGCCTGTTCCGAGGGCTCAATAATAGGAAGGTGTTCTGAATGTTCTTGTATACTCAGTGTACATTTTATAAGACACACTCTCAACCTTTTACATTTTGCATGAGCTACGAGCTACTAGAATTTGTTAATAGAACGATATTAATGTGTTTCTTGTTTTGATTCACTCAGAATAAAATAACATCAATGCACATGCAATTCTTCCACCAGATCTGAATAATAGAAACACTGAAGCTTTGTTGTTTAAACTTTCTCCCCCCCTCTCTTTCTCCTGGAGGCAGGACACACAACATGGCTTCAGCCAGTTAGGAGTTCTGCGTGTGCACGCACACACACACACACGCCTCCTCTCAGAGCCTGCTGATCCCCTCAGAGAGATGAGAGGAGACAGAATGGACAGCACAGTGTTTGTGTGTGTGTGTATATATATATATATATATTATATATATATATATATATATATATATATATATATATATATATATATATATATATATATAAATATATATAAAAGGACAGCCAACAGAGACACTGTGACAATAGAACACAAGGCAGTGAGACAAAGATGCCTGGATGGGAACATCCAGGGAACATCTGGCCCAATAGAACCAGAACCAGGCAGAGACTGTTCTCTGTGATAACTCAACAGCAGCAGGCTTAAGACTAAGCCTCTGAAGAAAGATCTGGGCCCATATCCACAAAGGGTCTCAGAGTAGGAGTGCTGTTCTAGGATCTGTCCATACTATCTTTTTCATCAAGATCCATAAGTCAAAAGTGATGCTAGATCAGCGCTGCTACTCTGGGATGCTTTGTGGATACTGGGCTGAACAGCCAAGGGAAACACACGCATGCATCCTTTGAGATGCAGATAGCTAGCCACATTTTCAGGCTAATGCTGCTTTGGCTGCTTTGTGAGGCATCTTTCTAGTGTTTATGAATGCTCTATAAAGCCTTTATATCATAAGTTGTTTGTTTAAATGGGTTGTATTCACTGCAAATGCAGTAGATCAGTCCATAGGGCTTTGGTCATAAGTAGTCCACTATATAGGGAATAGGATGCCATTAGGGACACAAACAACGATAACAGAATAGACTCATTGTGAAGCCAGACAGACAGACAGTTAAACTCAGGTCCCAGATCAGTTCCTCAGCTGGTTTCAGAATGCAGCTCCTTCCCTCAGCAGGCAGGGCCAAGCTGGCCAGACTCAAACACTTCCAACTGTCACTACAGATATTCTCATTGGCAGTTCAGGCACACATCAGAGTCCTGCAGGTGGTTGGAGCCAGGGCTGAACAGAACATTACTCAGCTGGGAATCAGTCAGGAGAGGACACTCTGGGCTGGTGGAATGTGGGATGTTAATAGGAAGGGGTACATGATTTCAACTGTCATCAGGTCTGTACTCTAGCCTTGTAGGGATATGGTTTCTTCTTTCGTTGTTCTTCTACTCTCTGTGAGAACAGGAGTGTGAGGCCAGGGACAGAAAGACAGTAGCTGAACAGAAAGACAGTAGCTGACCAATTTCAGTGTTCATAGTTTAACACACCCAAGTGAGGGATGTGTCAGACTTCCAGAACAGACAGACATACAGCAGATAGCATGAACCTCTCCTGTGACATCAGTGACTGCATCCATATTCTTCATATAGTCAAAAGTAGTGCACTATATAGGGAATAGAGTGCCATTTGGTGTGCACCCTCTGTTGACTGGAGATGCTAACAATGTCCACTGTTTACAATATGACAAGACGTTTCCTGATGAGACATACTTCCTATTGTCATTGGTAACATCAAGCTGACAGCAGGTATGTGTGGCTAGGAGAGCCACTCAGTGTGTGACGGAAATGCCTCAGAGCAAGCCAGGGATGTGTCAATGCAGTTTGATGTTTCTGCAGAGAAGCCTCTGAACCATCCTAATATGGTCTGGTCCAACTCTGGTGCTCTGGGGATGAGAGAGAGAGACCATGCTGAACTGAACCTTTAATGCAGTTTTTCCCAACTCCAGTCCTCCATTACCCCCAACAGCACACATTTTTCTTGTGGCCCCAGACAAGCACACCTGATTCAACTTGCCAACTAATTATCAAGGCCTCAATGAGTTGAAACAGGTGAGTTTGTCTCCAAGACTGTAGTTGGGAAACACTGCTTTAATTAACCTAAAGAAGACTTCTTTCCAGGCATATTTACTGCCTGTTCTCTGTTGCTACTCTACCCAATCTCCAGTCTGTAAGACGTGCTGTTACTCCAAGATCAACAGAGGTCAGACCATCAGATTGCGCATCCCAAATGACACCCTGTTACTTATATAGTGCACTGCTTTTGACCAGGGCCCATTATGCTATGGTAAAAAGTTGTGCACTAATTAGGGAATAGGGTGCCATTTGGGATGCACAGAGAGCATCAGGCCAGCTGGCTTCCTGCCACCAGAAACACAGCTCTCTGGGGAGCAGTGGGAGAAACACAACCTGGGTTGAGTTATTCACCTGCAGCACTGCAGTTGCCACTACCACAAAACCCTAGCACACACCACACACACACACACACACACACACACACACACACACACACACACACACACACACACACACACACACACACACACACACACACACACACACACACACACACACACACACACACACACACACACACACACATCCACCATTTCTTTACTACGCTTCTTCAGTACAATGAGACCCACACTCTTAGAAAAAAAGGTGCTATCTAGAACCTTTAGGAGAACCCTTTTTGGTTCCAGGTAAACAAAAAAATTTTGGTTTCAGGTGGAACCATTTTGGGTTCCATGTAGAACCCTCTGTGGAAAGGATTCTACTTGGAACCAAAAACAGTTCTACTTGGAACCAACAAGGGTTCTTCAAAGGGTTCTCGAATGGGGACAGCCAGAGAGTTGAATCAGGTGTGCTTGTCTGGGGCCACAAGAAAAATGTGTGCTGTTGGGGGTACTGGAGGACTGGAGTTGGGAAAAACTGCATTAAAGGTTCAGCACGGTCTCTCTCTCTCATCCCCTTTCCACAGAGGGTTGGAACCCAAAATGGTTCCACCTGAAACCAAAATGTTTTTTTTTATACCTGGAACCAAAAAGGGTTCTCCTATGGGGGCAGCCCAAAAAAACTTTCGGAACCCTTGCTTCTAAGAGCGCAGAGATAATGCAGAGTGCAGACCTTCTTCACTGAGCCCTGAAGTAGGACACTATCATCAAACATATTCACGCCTCTCCAAAGATTGAGGGATTTTCTGTCAGAAGACTGGAAATGTGCAATGTTCATTTCAGCGTTGCAACAACAACAACCAAAACAATGAGACATGAACATTTCCACATGCAAAACGGATTGTCAAGATGAGAGAAAACGTTGGTGCAAAATCCGTTTTCTCATCTCAGTCCCAACTGGCAGAGAATGAAACATGCTCCTAACACTGAAGGGCTATGGCACTGTTACAGCCACTATGCTATAAGAAGTCTGCAGCATTCAGAATTATAAATATTATAGAGTCACATACAGATGTAGGATCTTAATTTGAGCCAGTTTGCTACAGCAACAGGACATGTGAATTATTATGTGGATTATAATGAATTAACATTTTTGTAGGGGTTGATCCATTTTTTGTTAGGGCAAATCAATTCATAGTGGAAATTCCACATTTTCTAAGCCTTTAAAAACTCAAATACACTACATGTTTGTATTTTCCAGGAAAATTCTCAGCAACAAAAGAGTGACCAGATTAAGATCCTACATCTGTAGCCTTGTTTCTCTCTTGTATGCAACAACAGTATAAATCCTTATTATTTCTCTCTATGCTAGTTGAGTATATGTCCCAAATGGCACCCTATTCCCTATGGGTCCTGGTCAAAAGTAGTGTGTATAGGGAATAGAGTGCCATTGGGGACGCACCTTGTGCCTTGCAGCTCAAAACAGAACAATAGGCAATAAGAGGATAAATAACCACAGGGCTGCCAAGCTGCCATCTTACATTTCCTTAATTAAACCATGGGAATGGAACATGTACAGTTGTCCATTACTCTCTCGTGAATATATGTATGAGCCACATATCTTAGTTAGAGGCAAGCTGGAATTAAAAGACACTGGAATCAGTGTCATAACACAGAAGTGTCTAAACAGACACGCCAGAACTACAGACGGACACAGAAGTGTCTAAACAGACACGCCAGAACTATAGACGAACACAGAAGTGTCTAAACAGACACGCCAGAACTATAGACGGACACAGAAGTGTCTAAACAGACACGCCAGAACTACAGACGGACACAGAAGTGTCTAAACAGACACGCCAGAACTACAGACGGACACAGAAGTGTCTAAACAGACACGCCAGAACTACAGACGGACACAGAAGTGTCTAAACAGACACGCCAGAACTATAGACGGACACAGAAGTGTCTAAACAGACACGCCAGAACTACAGACGGACACAGAAGTGTCTAAACAGACACGCCAGAACTACAGACGGACACAGAAGTGTCTAAACAGACACGCCAGAACTACAGACGGACACAGAAGTGTCTAAACAGACACGCCAGAACTACAGACGGACACAGAAGTGTCTAAACAGACACGCCAGAACTACAGACGGACGGACAGACAGAAAGACCGTCTATTCAAGTAAATAACATTTAGAACAAGTTACAGCATTCAGAAAAACATACAAGGGGACATAGCAAAAACTAGGGACAAGTCCTTAATTCAAAGAGTGATGGTAAAGTGTTACTGTGTGGAAACGAAACACAAAGCAGATTTAAGTTCTTTAGGAAAACATAATTATGTTGTCATCCAGAGACATTCATTTATTTTCGAAGCTATAGAGCCCCACAGTGAAGGTGTCATTATCCTTATAAAACCTAGCAGTCAAACAGGCACTTGGTTCCAATCGTTTTTCTACCATTCATTTTTCCCATAGGGGATTTTAGAAAGACTTCAAATAAGGGCTGTGTTTTGTCTAGACTTGACCTGGCGTGACTTTTGATAAACTTGCACAAGAGAGTTGACAGAATTTCTCATCTAAAGCAATGTAATAAAATGTATGAATTACTACATTTAGCTAACATTAGAAAGTTAATCCAGAGATTCTTGCCTTTGCCTCGAGGTCAGTAAAGGTGCATCAAAGATGGGACCGAGAGACTGAAAAACAGCTTCTATCTCAAGGCCATCAGACTGTTAAACAGCCATCACTAACACATAGAGGCTGCTGTCAACATACAGACTCAAATCACTAGCTACTTTGATAAACGGATTCAATAAAGGTATCACTTGTCACTTGAAATCATTGGCCACTTTAATAAATGGATCACTAGTCACTTTAATAATGCTACTTTAATAATGTTTACACATCTTAAATTACTCATCTCATATGTATATACTGTATTTTATACCATCTATTGCATCTTGCCTATGCCGTTCGGCCATCGCGCATCCATATATTTATATGTACATATTCTTATTCCATCACCTTACATTGTGTGTATAAGGTAGTCGTTGTGAATTTGTTAGATTACTTATTAGAGATTACTGCACTGTCAGAACTAGAAGCACAAGCATTTTGCTACACTCGCATTAACAGCTGCTAACCATGTGTATGTGACCAATACAATTTGATTTGAGAAAGGTGTTGAAAAGGTAAAATGATCCTCCTCCTCACCTCGACCCCCCCCCCCCCCCCCCCCCCCCCCACAATTTTTATTTTTTAAATAATGTGGTTGTCCCACCCATCTATCTAAGATGAATGCACTAACTGTAAGTCGCTCTGCTAAATTACTAAAATGTCAAGTGTGTTGGATCATTCAAGTCTATTTGTTATGCAGTTGAACATCAGTTGATATTACACAATAGGCTCTGTTAACAGAAAGACAATCTAAACGTCAGAATCCTCTCTGCCTGACATTCAAGATCTTTCTGAAATCACTGCTTGCATCCCAAATAGCACCCACATTTCCTATATTGAGCACTGTTTTGAATGGGTTAAAAGTTGTGTACTATATAGGGAATAGAGTGCCATTTGGAACACAGCCCTGGCTCTGAATAGAAGCTAACATTTAACCTCTCTCCTACCTACTTCTCAAATACTGATTCTTCAGAGTGACTGATCCTTCCCACTGAGCAAAAAATGGTTGAATCAATGTTGTTTCCATGTCATAATTTTTTAAAATCTATGTGATGAATTAGAATCAGCGTGGAAAAATGATTGGATTTGCAAAAATTAATCAACATAAGGGAATGTTTTTGTATTTTTTGTTTTCTCCCAAATTTCACCCAATAACATGGTGAAATGTTTTGTTGATTTCACGTTCAATTCACGTTAGTTGACAACTCAACCACATTTAAATCAAAACTAGATATTGAAATGACATCTGTCCCCAGTGGGTTGTATTACTTAGACACTCTGTTACTCTATCCCAGCAGATTACCAAGTTATAACCCAAGTGTTGAAATTATTGGCTAATGTAAAAGTTTGTTTTCGTCACTGTGGTGGGGAGTTGGAGTTTTTTAAATAAAATGTCTACAAAGAAGCATTACAAAAATGTACTGGCAAAAACACTTTGGCTGCGTCCCAACTGGCACCCTATTCCCTTATAGACATGGTGCAGCTTATCTCCCTCCTCCCCACCTCTCCTTTCCTCTTCCTCTCATTCTGGAAGACGGCATGCGGCAGCCATATCCTCACCCCCACCTTTCCTCCTGTCTTCTCCTCCTCTCCACTCTTCCCGCTGCAAGACAGCAGCCAGCTGTGCCCCCATCTCATCCTCCAGAGCCCCGTATCCCCCTCTCCTCCTCCTCCTCCTCCTCATTTTCTCTCCTCCTCCAGCCAACTGTACCCCTATCTCCTGTCCTGCTCTCCTCTTCCTACCAGCTTTGCTCCTGTTCCCCATTACCCAGAGCAGGGAGGCATGGACTACAGCCCTCTTATGCTAATGTTGTGAGGCAATGCCCACATAATGTTCCATCAGGATCATGCTAATGTAAGCAGCTGGCCAAAATCCCCCATCAGGAATTCTTCAGGGTTACCACGCATGAACGAGAGAGAGACAGAGAAAATATCCTCAGTGTACAACATAAAACACCAAATAATGCATGCAGAGCAGAATTAGGCCGATACCCGCTAATTATCAAAATCCAGAAAAGAGCCGTTAAATTCTACAACCACCTAAAAGGAAGCGATTCCCAAACCTTCCATAACAAAGCCATCACCTACAGAGAGATTATTATCTACTTCACTTGCTTTGGCAATGTTAAAATATGTTTCCCATGCCCATAAAGCCCTTAAATTGAAATTGAATTGGAGAGAGAGAGAGAGAGAGAGAGAGAATATCCTCCATGTACAACGTAAAACACCAAATAATGCATGCAGAGCAGAATTAGGCCGATACCCACTAATTATCAAAATCCAGAAAAGAGCCGTTAAATTCTGCAACCACCTAAAAGGAAACGATTCCCAAACCTTCCATAACAAAGCCATCACCTACAGAGAGATTATTATCTACTTCACTTGCTTTGGCAATGTTAACATATTTTACCCATGCCAATAAAGCCCTTAAATTGAAATTGAAATTGGAGGGAGGGAGAGAGGGAGGGAGGGAGGGAGGGAGGGAGGGAGGGAGGGAGGGAGGGGGAGAGAGAGGGAGAGAGGGAGAGAGAGAGATCCATGGCCTTTGCGGTGGCTTGTGGCCCATCTCTTTAACAGCTCCTCTGGGCATTAGTGGTTTGTTTCCAGTGACACAGATACTTCATCCCAGACACAACAACACAGAGAGACAACACAGAGAGACAACACAACACAGAGAGACAACACAGAGAGACAACACAGAGACAACACAGAGAGGCCAAAGCTACTGCCTGCCATCTCTACCATACTGGTTTTGTCTCAAATGGCACCCTATTCCATATATACAGCACTACTTTTGACCAGGGCCCTGGTCAAAAGTTGTGCACTATGTAAGGAATAGGGTGAAATTTGGGACGCATGCACTGACTCCCACAGTAGCAAAGAGGAGCAAAACAGTCAATAAAATAACATTGTATTGGTCACATACACATACAGTATTTAGCAGATGTTACTGCGGGTGAAGTGAAAATGCTTGTGTTCCTAGCTCCGACAGTGTAAGTATAGACTTCTCACTATAACTGAGACAAAACCTGGAGCATGGTATGTAAAGGGACTACAAATGACATCAATATAGAGAGCAGTTGGAATGAAAAGGCAGATCGCTACAGAGGAAGAGGTCTAAACTTAACAGGCTTTGGTAGATGTTTTTTTACACAAGAAAATGCTAAACAATGTGATCATAGTTGAAAAGGAAATTCACCCTTTTCTAATGATTATGGAATAAATGTTCATGTAAACAGACAGTGTAAATAATGTAAACAAAATGTAAACATATGTAAACAAAGACTCCAGGCAGTTCTACTATGGAGGGAATAGGGTGCCATTTGGGACGCAGTCTTACTGCTCTGCTCTGTCTCACCACCAGGCTGGTCTATGTTACTTCTGCCCCGTCACACCGGCTGCATCAACCCAGGATTGATCCCTTCTGCCTGGGACAAACAAGAGACTGCGCTGGGACAGACGAGCAGCCTGATGATAGTGGAGGCCAAGGAGGCAGATGAGCAGTTCCTCTGCTCATCTATTATGTATTTCCACTGGTATTGATTGTCCCTAGACAGCACAGACAGACTGTGGTTCCTAATTAAAAGGCTATACTTCTGGTTGCTATAGCCGTTCCTTTATTCCTAGTCAGTAGATTGTACAGGGTTGATGTGTGTTGTGAACAGGCCCAAACCAGCGGCCTGAGGGCTCCACTGAAGTGTTTCAACTTCAACCAACTGCTGGAGTTTAAAAACAATCAAACACACTCAGAGGGCCTGCTGGGTCTGGGTTTGTTGTTCAGAGTGAGTCCCAATGTGAGTCGAGATGGGTTCTGAAAATGAACAATATTTCTTAAGACTCACATTTCCCCAACCAAGACATGGTGAGAGAGAGAGATGTCTCTGTCCCAGAGTGCAACAGCAGCAGTGTGGCAACATGGCTTTAACCCAGAGAAACTCAACCAGAGAAACTGGGACAACATGAATTTTAGATGCCTCCCGTGAAAAACAAAGAGAAACATCTGATCTGAGCAGAAGGAGAAGAAGGAGGAGGGAAGTCTCCCAGAAGCCATCACCATTGAGCTGAGCTGAACAGAGAGCTGATGTTACTGTTAGTGGTAAATCAACTGCAACTTTCCTGATTGATACGAAGCTATTCCCTCTAGATCTGATACAACCACACATCTATAAATGATCTATATATCTACAGACGACCCACCACAGGACTGATGTAACAGTAGATGCAGTATTTTTTTTAACATTTTATATGTCAGCCAGCTTTTGGTCTTTGGAAAATAATTCATCTTTAGGAAAGTAACATCATGAAAGAGACATGCATACTGACAAAACATCTGTTTTCATCCAGAGATGTGAGGTCTGTTTCTTCACATCAGACCCTCCTATCTCTCTCAGGTTATGTCCTAAATGACACCCTATTCCTGATATAGTGGACTACTTCTTGACGAGAACCCTGGTCAAAAGAAGTACACTATATAGGGAAAAGGGTGACATTTGAGATGCAATCACACTCACAGTCAGGCCCAGCCACTGGAAGAAGGGGGATGTTAATATGTGACATACCTTTGGCATGTTACATGTTGTAACCATTATTTTCTGGCAGTGTCATCAGAACCTCCAGAGTTGTCTACTTTCTGGGTGAAGAGTTGACACAAGATGAAATACATCTGTCCATTCCTCAGACACGTTCTAAATGTCCATATCATCAGGTAAATGTTAACTTAATTCTATGAAGCTCAAACTCCACAAGACAACAGGAAGTTGTCTGGGCTGAAGTCTCCTGGGCTGTAACGTGTGCTCAACCCTGTCCTCATCAGACACCTCAATATGCCTTTTAATGGGAATTGAAAGATCACAGCCCAACTAAGTACATCCTGTAAATGTGGCTAAAGGTTTCAATCTGCCTCGGGCAAAAAACATCAACTACACTTTTGGTGCGAGAAAATAAACTGCTTTTCTCAGCAAAATATTGGATTGTTTTTCTTCTGAGTACTGAGAAATAACCAGCAGCATGAAGCCCAAACAGGGACCTTGGTGTTCCATTGTGATTAGTTCCAGAGCGTTGCTCAATGAACATTTATGAGGGGATGCAGTGTTGGTTCTGAGGCTGGTTTTGTGTTTAGCCTGGGATCTGTCCAAATGGTTCCCATATTTCCTATATAATGCACTACTTTTGAACAGAGCCCTATGGGCCTTGTTCAAAAGTAGTGCACTCTATAGGGAATAGGGTGCCATTTGGGACACAGACCTGGTATTTGATCTGTAATGCCGGTTAAAGGCTACTAATCCAGACAGGTATGTAGCGGTACAGGGGGCAGGGGCATTAGAAAGTGTCCTGTACTAAGCAGCATTATGACCCAGAAACGTCACAGATACAGACAGACCAGTGATGTGCCCCTAATGGAACCCTGTTCATGTCACGGATTCCCACGGTATTGCTGCTCATTCCATTCACCAGCTCTGGAGGTCTACGTCACCTGCCTTCTAGGCGTCACTGAACTGGATCATTACCACCAACCCCGGACTGTCTCCATTAGATGGGTTGAATATTCTGTCACGTTGTATATTGCCAGGAGACAGGCGCAGGAATACAAAAATATATATTTTTTTATTTCTCTACCCAAAATCGTGTACGTCATGAACATGACGGGGACAAAGCCCAAAACAGACACGTACGTATGTACATACAGTGGGGAGAACAAGTATTTGATACACTGCTGATTTTGTAAGGTTCTCCCACTTACAAAGCATGTAGAGGCCTGTAATTTTTATCATAGGTACACTTCAACTGTGAGAGACGGAATCTAAAACAAAAATCCAGAAATTCACATTGTATGATTTATAAGTTATTAATTTGCATTTTATTGCATGACATAAGTATTTGAACACCTACCAACCAGTAAGAATTCCGGCTCTCACAGACCTGTTAGTTTTTCTTTAAGAAGCCCTCCTGTTCTCCACTCATTACCTGTATTAACTGCACCTGTTTGAACTCGTTACCTGTATAAAAGACACCTGTCCACACACTCAATCAAACAGACTTCAACCTCTCCACAATGTCCAAGACCAGAGAGCTGTGTAAGGCTGGGATGGGCTACAGGACAATAGGCAAGCAGCTTGGTGAGAAGACAACAACTGTTGGTGCAATTATTAGAAAATGGAAGAAGATCAAGATGACGGTCAATCACCCTCGGTCTGGGGCTCCATGCAAGATCTCACCTCGTGGGGCATCAATGATCATGAGGAAGGTGAGGGATCAGCCCAGAACTACATGGCAGGACCTGCTTATGATCTGAAGAGAGCTGGGACCACAGTCTCAAAGAAAACCATTAGTAACACACTACGCCGTCATGGATTAAAATCCTGCAGCGCACGCAAGGTCCCCCTGTTCAAGCCAGCGCATGTCCAGGCCCGTCTGAAGTTAGCCAATGACCATCTGGATGATCCAGAGGAGGAATGGGAGAAGGTCATGTGGTCTGATGAGACAAATATAGAGCTTTTTGCTCTAAACTCCACTCGCTGTGTTTGGAGGAAGAAGAAGGATGAGTACAACCCCAAGAACACAATCCCAACCGTGAAGCATGGAGGTGGAAACATCATTCTTTGGGGATGCTTTTCTGCAAAGGGGACAGGACGACTGCATCGTATTGAGGGGAGGATGGATGGGGCCATGTATCGCGAGATCCTTCCCTCAGTAAGAGCATTGAAGATGGGTCGTGGCTGGGTCTTCCAGCATGACAACGACCCGAAACACACATCCAGGGCAACTAAGGAGTGGCTCCGTAAGAAGCATCTCAAGGTCCTGGAGTGGCCTTTCCAGTCTCCAGACCTGAACCCAATAGAAAATCTTTGGAGGGAGCTGAAAGTCCGTATTGCCCAGTGACAGCCCCGAAACGTGAAGGATCTGGAGAAGTTCTGTATGGAGGAGTGGGCGAAAAATCCCTGCTGCATTGTGTGCAAACCTGGTCAAGAACTACAGGAAACATATGATCTCTGTAATTGCAAACAAAGGTTTCTGTACCAAATATTAAGTTCTGCTTATCTGATGTATCAAATACTTATGTCATGCAATAAAATGCAAATTAATTACTTAAAAATCATACAATGTGATTTTCTGGATTTTTGTTTTAGATTCCGTCTCTCACAGTTGAAGTGTACCTATGATAAAAAATGACAGACCTCTACATGCTTTGTAAGTAGGAAAACCTGCAAAATCGGCAGTGTATCAAATACTTGTTCTCCCCACTGTATATATAAACACATGTAAACCTCTATTACAGTTGAAGTCGGAAGTTTACATACACTTAGGTAGGAGTCATTAAAACTCGTTTTTCAACCACTCCACACATTTATTGTTAACAAACTATAGTTTTGGCAAGTCGGTTAGAACATCTACTTTGTGCATGACATAAGTAATTTTTCCAACAATTGTTCACAGACAGATCATTTCACTTATCATTCACTGTTTCACAAATCGAGTGGGTCAGAAGTTTACATACACTAAGTTGACTGTGCCTTAAAACAGCTTGGAAAAATCCAGAAAATGATTTCATGGCTTTCAAAGCTTCTGATAGGCTAATTGACACCAGGCCATCCTCCAAAAGTCTTCACCTCACTGTGCGTGCAGATGCACTCACACCCGCCTGCTGCTATTCCTGAGCAAGCTCTGTATTGGTGGGGCCCCGATCCCGCAGCTGAATCAACTTTAGGAGATGGTCCTGGAGATTGCTGGACTTTCTTGGGCGCCCTGAAGCCTTGTTCACAACAATTGAACCGCTCTTCTTGAAGTTCCTGACAATCCGATAAATGGTTGATTTAGGTGCAATCTTACTGGCAGCAATATTCCTGCCCATGAAGCCCTTTTTGTGCAAAGCAATGATGACGGTATGTGTTTCCTTGCAGGTAACCATGTTTGATAGAGGAAGAACAATGATTCCAAGCACCACCCTCCTTTTGAAGCTTCCAGTCTGTTATTCAAACTCAATCAGCATGACAAAGTGATCTCCAGCCTTGTCCTCGTCAACACTCACACCTGTGTTAACGAGAGAATCACTGACGTGATGTCAGCTGGTCCTTTTGTCATGTACCTACGTTATATAGGTATGCACATCAGCGTTGACATCGGTTTTGCACATCGGCGTTAAACTAGACATCGGCCAATGTCGATGTTGATATTTTTAGCTAATATCGGCCGATTACGATATCTTCACAGATATATTGTGCACCCCGAATTGTGATAGATTCAGCAGTAGTCCTCCAGTAACAGTGTGGTAGATGGTGCAGTAGACCTACAGTAACATTGTGATAGATGATGCAGTAGGACCTATAGTAACATTGTGATAGATGATGCAGTAGGACCTATAGTAACATTGTGATAGATGATGCAGTAGGACCTACAGTAACAGTGTGATAGATGATGCAGTAGGCCGACATTAATCGTGTTATAGTTGACGAGGTAGGCAGACAGTAATCGTGTTATAGATGATGCGGTAGGTCTACAGTAACAGTGTTATAGATGATGCGGTAGACCTACAGTAACAGTGTTATAGATGATGCAGTAGGCCTACAGTAACAATGTTATAGATGATGTGGTAGGCCTACAGTAACAGTGTTATAGATGATGTGGTAGGCCTACAGTAACAGTGTTATAGATGATGCAGTAGGCCGACAGTAACAGTGTTGTAGATGATGCAGTAGGCCGACAGTAACAGTGTTATAGATGATGCAGTAGGCCGACAGTAACAGTGTTATAGATGATGCGGTAGGCCTACAGTAACAGTGTTATAGATGATGCAGTAGGTCTACAGTAAGTGTTATAGATGATGCAGTAGGCCTACAGTAACAGTGTTATAGATGATGCAGTAGGCCTACAGTAATAGTCTTATAGATGGTGCAGTAGACCGACAGTAACAGTCTTATAGATGGTGCAGTAGACCGACAGTAATCGTGTTATAGATGATGCGGTAGGCCTACAGTAACAGTGTTATAGATGATGCGGTAGGCCTACAGTGACAGTGTTACAGATGATGCAGTAGGCCTACAGTGACAGTGTTACAGATGATGCAGTAGGCCTACAGTGACAGTGTTATAGATGGTGCAGTAGGCCTACAGTAACAGTGTTATAGATTCAGTAGTAGGCCTACAGTAACAGTGTTATAGATTTAGTAGTAGGCCTACAGTGACCGTGTTATAGATTCAGTAGTATGCCTACAGTAACAGTGTTGTAGATTCAGTAGTAGGCCTACAGTAACAGTGTTATAGATTCAGTAGTAGGCCTACAGTAACCGTGTTATAGATTCAGTAGTAGGCCTACAGTAACAGTGTTATAGATTCAGTAGTAGGTCTACAGTAACCGTGTTATAGATTCAGTAGTAGGACTACAGTAACAGTGTTATAGATTCAGTAGTAGGCCTACAGTAATAGTGTTATAGATTCAGTAGTAGGCCTACAGTAACCGTGTTATAGATTCAGTAGTAGGCCTACAGTAACCGTGTTATAGATTCAGTAGTAGGCCTACAGTAACCGTGTTATAGATTCAGTAGTAGGCCTACAGTAACAGTGTTAGATTCAGTAGTAGGCCTACAGTAACCGTGTTATAGATTCAGTAGTAGGTCTACAGTAACCGTGTTATAGATTCAGTAGTAGGCCTACAGTAACCGTGTTATAGATTCAGTAGTAGGCCTACAGTAACAGTGTTAGATTCAGTAGTAGGCCTACAGTAACCGTGTTATATATTCAGTAGTAGGCCTACAGTAACCGTGTTATAGATTCAGTAGTAGGACTACAGTAACAGTGTTAGATTCAGTAGTAGGCCTACAGTAACTGTGTTATAGATTCAGTAGTAGGCCTACAGTAACCGTGTTATAGATTCAGTAGTAGGCCTACAGTAACCGTGTTATAGATTCAGTAGTAGGCCTACAGTAACCATGTTATAGATTCAGTAGTAGGCCTACAGTAACCGTGTTATGGATTCAGTAGTAGACCTACAGCAACCGTGTTATTGAGGCTGTGAAGCCTAGCTGCGTTAGTGTACCAGCTTCATTAATCTACTCAGCCCCAGGAGACCAGTCCCAGTGACCTTGCTGCTGCAGTAATATAAAAAGTGTGTTTGAAATGGCTCCCTATATGGAGAATAGCGTGCCATTTGGGATGCTGCCAACAACAGGCTCATATTCATAAGGACCGCTCATGCATTCAGTGTGTAAGCACTCAGTCTCAGTGTGAGTAAGGATCACTATTTCTCATCTTTATATTTTCCTTGACTTCTAAATCAGTAATGTGGCTAAACTCAGGCTACCGTTTGCCATAGCTTATGTCCTGTTGTCTAAACATGACAAAGCAGTGTGTGTGTGTGTGTGCTTGTCCGTTTAGGTTGTCATGCTGTTTGACAGACGTAGTGGGTGTATATAGTCTGTGAGCAGAGTTGAAGGGTCAGAAAGCTTGTATGTATTGGGCTACGTCCCAAATGGCACCCTATTCCCTGGCACTACATTTGACACACCCATACAGGAGGTCTACAATTTTTTTTCTGGGGTCTTGGCTGATTTCTTTTGATTTTCTCATGATGTCAAGCAAAGGAAAATTCTGTGAATATATTGAAGCAACATCTCAAGACATCAGTCAGGAAGTTAAAGCTTGGTCGCAAATGGGTCTTCCAAATGGACAATGACCCCAAGGACACTTCCAAAGTTGTGGCAAAATGGCTTAAGGACAACAAAGTCAAGGTATTGGAGTGGCCATCACAAAGCCCTGACCTCAATCCTATAGAAAATATGTGGGAAGAACAGAAAAAGTGTGTGCGAGCAAGGAGGTCTACAAACCTGACTCAGTTACACCAGCTCTGTCAGGAGGAATGGGCCAACATTCACCCAACTTATTGTGGGAAGTTTGTGGAAGGCTACCCGAAACGTTTGACCCAAGTTAAACAAATTAAAGGTAATGCTACCAAATACTAATTGAGCGTACGTAAACTTCTGACCCACTGGGAATTTGATGAAAGAAATAAAAGCTGAAATAAATCATTCTCTCTACTATTATTTTGACATTTCACATTCTTAAAATAAAGTGGGGATCCTAACTGACCTAAGACAGGGAATTTTTACTAGGATTAAATGTCAGGAATTTTGAAAAACTGAGTTTAAATGTATTTCGCTAAGGTGTATGTAAACTTCCGACTTCAACTGTAAGTGAAAGAAATTGGTTATGAATATGTTTTACTGGTAATAGGGACATATGCAAATGCCAACAAAATAACTTTTGGTCAGTTTGGTGTGTGTGTAACCTTTATTTAACTTGGACAAGTCAGTTAAGAAAAAAAGTATTATTTACAATTACGGCCTACCCAGGCCAAACCCGGACGACGCTGGGCCAATTGTGCGCCGCCCTATGGGACTCCCAATCACGGCCGAATGTGATACAGCCTGGATTCGAACCAGGGACTGTAGTGATGCCTCTTGCACTGAGATGCAGTGCCTTAGACCGCTGCGTCCATGTGTGTGTGTTAGCTATTTAACTGTACTAGAATGCCGTTAAAATTTTAAATATCGGTTAACACTCTTACTGTAGGCCTACTGCATCATCTATCAGTAGCAGCCTCTGATCCATCCATCACACTGTTACCATCTTCCAGCCAGCCATCCACACTGTAAAACAGATGTGTGATATGAGGTATGGCAACATGCCAGCTGCCACCCAGAGACACCACCAGCCAGGCAGAATGGGGCTCTGCAGTAGCTGACCAGAATGTAGAAGGACTAGTTCTCTGACCATGTCAGTAATACCCAGACTATGGAAATGTCAATGTGCTGTGTACTGGTCCCTGATCTTAGCATTATTGGGTTTCAGAAAAGCACTTTATGGACATATTTACAGAGCTGCTGGGACAAACTACAGGTGAAGATCAACACAGGTTTTTATTTTATTTAACTTGGTCCCAATACTCCCTCAATGTCATTCTGCTCCCCCTGTGGTCATCCCCGCCACAGTCTTTACTCTGCCTCCAACCCAATGGACATGTATTTATTCATCACTGCTACAGTTGTTGTGATGTATATGGTGCTATTTCTATTTCTTTTGTTGTTTTTATTACCATTGTCATTATCTATTTAACTTAATCCTGCATGTTGGAGCTCAGAGACTAAGATATTCACTGTACCCTGCAATCACACCTGCAACCCTGTACATTATTAAACACTCTGAATCTGAATGTTGCTAGGTGAAAAAAACAACTGATTTATCTCACCCTTCATTAAACAACTGAATTCTTGGGTCGTATTCACTAGAAAGCAAACGGAAGAAAACGGACCTGAACTTTTCCAATAAGAAACTATATTTTCATTTGCAAAACTTTTCCCATTGTGAAACGGTGTGCACTAATGAATACAACCCTGCTGAATTAAACCCACCTGGAGGAGAGACTTCATTCATTATGACATGTTATCTTAAGTACAGCTTTCATCAGACTGGCTTCTATAGAGAAGATAAACGAGCTAACCAGGCTTAATGAGCTGAGATGAGGGACGGTGGCACCGTGGGTCAGGATACTGCCTTATAGCATCACAACACCGTGTTATAGCATCTGTCTGATAGGAGGTTCATTATTCTACTCCACGGGTCGGTCTACAGTTGATGTGTCCGAACGGATGGATGATGTTGATCTGTCAAAGGTTTAGCACTTTCCTACCCAGAAGTGGTGTTCCATCATCTGGCTTGCGTCCCAAATGGCACCCTATTCTCTATATACAGTAGTGCACTATATAGGGAATAGGGTGCCATTTGGTACGGAGCCCTGGTCTACATCGATGGATGGCCAACTCAAGTCGTCAGTCATATAGCCTAGTTATTCATACCGCTAGCTACAGTAGATGCAAAATGTCAGTCCCTATGTTCAGAATGCATGTACACATAAAGATGAATCTCCATGGCACGGTTTATACAAGGTTTTTACAGGGCCTCATATGATGGATCACTATGGTCGAGTTCCTTCCAAACTACATTGCAGACGCATGCCAGATCTTACAACGCCTGGATAGGTACAGTATTTTCAACATAACAGCTAACCACATCATATGATATCGCCATCTGATGCCCGACTGCATAGTCGATGATGACGACGTAGCACGCAACCATTGGTTGATGCAATGCAGCGCCTGCACATCTAGTTGGGCAGGAACTTAACCTAAATCTCTCTTTTCCTTCTACTCCACCTCCTACACATCTTCCTACTCCTCCTTTCATCCACTCATCATTGTCAACCTGATCCTACTTGACTCTGCTCTCTGTCTCTCCACGTCTCTCTCTCCATTGTTCTGTAATCAGACTGGTCTCTGTTCAGAGCCCTGACCCTCTGAATCATGAATTCATACACACAGGAGAGACACGATTAGCATTATATTAGCATTATGTTAAAATGTTCCCTCCATCCCACTGTCTCTCTCTGATTGAGACCGTGCTGCTACGGTATGTGTTCATCCAACCTCAAGTGAAGTATGGGGATATGAATCACAGACAGATACAGCGTCCCAAATAGCACCCTATTCTCTTTATAATACCCTGGTCAAAAGTAGCCCACTGTATAAAGAACAGGGTTCCATTTGGAATGCCTACTACATTTCTACTCTGGCCTGCTTGTGTCTGTTTTCCATTACAGCAGTCACCTTTGTAGATTCCATTTTTTGCTGTTTAACAATCCCTAAATGAGTGTTATTCCATTAATTCTAGTTCTCATGCACTGTAGTTTGTCCTGCCTGATGAGAGACGTGTTAATGGAACCATTAGTTAGAGGAGAGGAGACATTACTCAGAAATAAATAGAATGTTCTCTGATACAGAATTGTTTATCATCATACGGCGCCAGGTAGCCTAGTGGTAGGAGCGTTGGACTAGTAACCGATAGGTTGCAAGATCGAATCCCTGAACTGACAAGGTAAAAATCTGTCGTTCTGCCCCTGAACAAGGCAGTTAACCCACTGTTCCCCGGTAGGCTGTCATTGTAAATAAGAATTTGTTCTTAACTGACTTTCCTAGTTAAATAAAGTTACAAAAAAAAAAATGAATAACACACTGTTTCATCATACAGGGGCACATTAAAAATACACCTCCTGACATGCAGCACTAAAAACCATCAAATGAAACACAGTATGCTTCCCACATGTCACTCTATTACTACAGTGCGCTATGTTTGACCATAGGGCTCTGGTCAAACGTAGTGCACTATATAGGAAATAGGATGCCATTTGAGACTCAACTACAATTTCCACTTCCACAAGGAGTTGATGGATAATGGTTAATAAAGACAGATTTTCCATCCAACACATCTCTCTACAGATGAAAGCTATCATATGAAACAACTATAGCTTATTAGGACTGATATTTCACCATTTACCCAGATATATTAGACAGGAAGCCTAAGAGGCCAACTGGGAACTATTAGTGAAATATGATGATTTAATGGACTGGTTCCATCTTCATACCAGCAATGGCTACCATACTATAGCTAACATTATGCGTGTGGCATCAGCCACAGTTAGGATTTACTGTTGCTACTAGCCTTCACTAGCAAATGTCCATCTAAAGTTATATATTCACACTTCTATGTCAAATCAATCAATCAAATGTATTTTATAAAGCCCTTTTTACATCGGCATCTATTGAAGATATTACGTTACTGTGAAAAAAATATCAAATGCCCTTACATTGATGACTTTCTGCAAATTCAATTTCAATCAGAATTCCAGGTTGATTCAACATCATCACTTTGATTTTTGGGGTTGAAATGATGTGAAAATGTCAATTCAACCAGTTTTTGCCCAGTGGGACACCTTCTGTGGTCCTATCCACCACCTCAGACCTGGGCTTCATGCCTCCTGTATCTGATCTGTGTTATTCTAAATATTGTAAATGGGTCATGCTATGTTAGTTGTCATCTTCAGATGATGAAGTGTAGCCTAACAAGCACAAACTCAACTGAGGAAACTCTCCATAAGAGAGTTCAGAGTAATGCCTCAATCCCTAATAAGAATGAACATAATCTCTAATAACACCCTATCTGTAATTTCTAGTTACAGGGTCTCTAGACTACAATATCAGACCTGTACAGAACAGCACACACGCAGCCAGTCATCGAATCACCAGCTGAGACCCTTACCCTTTACTATTGCGCTACAATGTAGCGCTCTGTGCGTGTTGGGGATGTTGTGTTACATGTGCGAGAAGCTGTGGCTGAAATATCCTACATTTCCTTACCAGGTTGAGCACAGTCTCCACGATATCTCTGTTGCTAACCTCCCCCACCTGGATCAATCCGATCAGAACTGCGAATTTCATCTTGATATTCCGGATGGGAACCTGCGGGTTGATCATCCCGGCCGGTAGAACCATAGAGCCCGAGCCAGATACCATTATTTCCCCGGTACCAGAGGCCCCCGGCTGCCCATGACCCGCTGGGATTTGTCGGTCAGAAAGCGACAAAGCACCCGGCATCTTCACCGCCGGCCTCTCGCTTGTCATGTCCTTTCAACCAGATCGATGTCACCTGTTTTAATCGCTGTTCAACTGCATCAATTGAACAGGAGAAAAAAATGGATATTCTGGAACAGCCTGGCGAAAAAGAAACCACTCTAACGATTACATACACTCTCTCTGCCGTGCGCGAATAGGAACTGCAATCTGGTAATAATTTATAGAGGGTAGAACGAGCCGTGTCCTTCCCATCACGCAGACGTCTTCTGGTAATCTGGACAGAGTGAACCTGAACAGCGCGGCAGCCGCTGCAGGGTCTCTAGGCTACCGCTCTGCCGCTTTCCGTCATGTTGCCGCCCCCTGCCTGCGGCAAGAAGCGCATCACGCCTGCCTGCAGACAAACTAAGTAAGAGAACCACTCTAAAAAAGTAAGAGAACCACTCTAAAAAACCTTGAACTGAAGAATTGGTGAATGGGTTGTAACCTTAGGAAAGAATACTTTAAAGGGATTCAACAAAGCCTTTACAGTTGAATTGGTTGTGAATCAGTCCATCTTTGTGGTTTTATTGCTATCTATGCTGAATGTATCAAAGCAGTAGCCAAGTAGTCAATAGAAGGGAGGAAAAGGTTACTCAAAAGCTTTATAGGGTTTTAGTGAAAGAGCCAGTTACACAATAGAGAAAGCACCTTATTAAAGCTTAGATTGTGAAAACTTGGTTGGCAGTTTGAAGAATTGTTTTATTACAGGTAGCCTAAATACAAGTGGCACGCTATTCCCATTATAGTGCACTATAGGGCTCTGGTCAAAAGTGCACTATAAAGGGAATAGAGTGCCGTTTGGGACTCATCCCCTGAGTTATATGAGTGCTACAATGGGAGGACACTACTCTACTCACTACTCTAACATGTCCTTTTACTTCCAGACAGCTTCACTGTGGTAGATGAATCATTCTATTGAACAATTTAACCATCACTGGACCAAATGTTGGAAGTGAAAAAAGACTCAATTACTGTACCTTTTCTGTTTTAATTTAAATCTATTTAATTTAAATCATTATTGAATCTAAACTGTGTGGGGAAACAAATCTCTTTTTAATTGCAGCTCAAGACAATAAATAATTAAAATTAATCAAACCGTATTCCACACACACACGCACACGCACGCACGCGCGCGCGCACGCACGCACGCACGCACACACACACACACACACACACACACACACACACACGCCAGAGTAAGGCTGTCTACTTGTCTTTTATTTAATTATGTAAATAGGACTCCTGGTGTATCTTCAGCACGTTGAACAGTCTGTAGATGTGGAAGTGACCTTGAAGAGTCATCCTGCAGAACCATAGAAGAATAGACTGAACAGAAAGAACAGGTTTGGGGGAAATTATTAAAAATATGTCCCCAATGGCACCCAATTCCCTATATAGTGCACTTCTTTGGACCAGGGCCCATAGGGCTGTGGTCAAAAGTAGTGTACTATGTAGGGAATAGGGGCCACTTGAGATGGGACCCTGGTCAAAGTAATGCACTATATAGGGAATAGTATGCCAATTGGGATGCTAAATAAATCTAACCTTCAGCATATCTTCTGTTTGATTAACCTGTATTGTTCAGAAGTCAGATGTCGCCATCCAGTGGATAAAGAAATACATCATTTCTAACTATACAGAACAAAAATATAAACGCAGTGTTGGGCCCATGTTTCATGAGCTGAAATAAAATCTCCCAGAAATGTTCCCATAAGCACAAAAAGCTTATTTCTCTCAAACCCTGTTAGTGAGCATTTCTCATTGTGCCAAGATAATCCATCCACCTGACAGGTGTGACATATCAATACTCTGATTAAAAGGCATGATAATCACACAGGTGCACCTTATGCTGGGGACAATAAAAGGCCACACTAAAATGTGCAGTTTTGTCACACAACACAATGCCACAGATGTCTCAAGTTTTGAAGGGGTGTGCAATTGGCATGCTGACTGCAGGAATATACACCAGAGCTGTTGCCAGAGAATTTGGCAGTAAGTTCAACCGGCCTCACAACCGCAGGCCACGTGTATGGCGTGGTTTGCTTATGTCAACGTTGTGAACAGAGTGCCTGCCCCGTGGTAGCAGTGAGGTTATGGTATGGACATTCATAAACTACGGACAACAAACCCAATTGAGTTTTATCGATGACAATTTGAATGCACTAAAATACAGTGACGAGATCCTGAGGCCCATTGTGTGGCCCATTTTCTTTTTAAGGTATCTGTGACCAACAGTCATGGGGAATCCATAGATAAGGGCAAAATTCATTTATTTCAATTGACTGATTTCCTCATATGAACTGTAACTCAGTAAAATCCCAAATCAACCGCTAGAACAGGGGAGTCAAACTTCATTCCATGGAGGGCTGAGTGTCTGCGGGTTTTTGGTTTTTCCTTTCAATTAAAACCTAGACAACCAGGTGAGGGGAGTTCCTTACTAATCAGTGACCTTAATTCATCAATCAAGTACAAGGGAGGAGCGAAACCAGCAGACACTCAACCCTCCGTGGAATGAGTTTGACACGTGTGCCCTAGAACCTATGCCCTAAGTACTTGATTGGTATATGCAGTAGCCTATCAGAGTCCTAGTTGGAGCTATTACCATATTTCTCCAGCTGTAAAATCCTTTCATATCGCCACAAGTTCATACGGCATAGGGATCAATTTGCGATAAGCAATCTTTTGTGATCCCTCCATCATGAATCTGATTATTTAAATGAAAAGGTATTCCATATGTATGAAACACAAAATACAGATGAACATCAACCCTGAGTTGATCGTTCAACAGGCTGACTGCAGGTTGTAATACACAGTATGACCACCAGGGAGCAACAACATCCTGTAAATAATAAATTGGTGGGTGCTTAAATTTGTCCGACTTCACACATGTACAAGTGTGTATTAATACATGTGGGAATTGTAAATGTGTTTTTTTGCATAGCCTAACTCCCCTTGAGACACACTTGGAGAGTGGGGTCATGCCAGGGTCTGCCATTTTCAACGGCGACCCTGGGGAAAATAGGGGTAAGTGCCTTGCTCAAGGGCACATCAACAGATTCTTCTGCCACCCTCAAAAAAACTCTTGGTGCTATTCAAAGGAAATATTTCAAGTTCGGTATCACTCTATTCTTTTCCTGATTCCATTCCACGTATCATGACACAAGGCAAGACCCAGATGCAGACACAGGAGGCAGACGGTCGGAGTCTAACAACGTTTAATAATCCAAAGTGGTAGGCAAGAGAATGGTCAGGCAGGAGGGTACAAAGTCCAGAAACAGGCAAGGGTCAAAACCGGGAGAACTAGAAAAAGGAGAATAGCAAAAAGCAGGAGAACGGGAAAAACGCTGATTGACTTGGAAACATACAAGACGAACTGGCACGGAGACACAGGAACACAGGGGAAAATAAGCGACACCTGGAGGGGGTGGAGACAATCACAGGGACAGGTGAAACAGATCAGGGCGTGACACTGCTATGTGTTCCCACACCTCCCCTGGTCATTGTGTTCTTGACAGAAATAAGGACTCTAGTCCAATTCTGTCCTGTATGTGTAGCACGTGACTCTGGACACCAACCCACTGCCTAGCCTGCTGCTATTAGGAGACCAGTGTTATAACTATTCTATGGCTAATATAGCTCTAACTTGCCCTTGTCTAACTAAGAGTGTATGGGAGTTTATGGGAAATTTAGCCAGGACACCAGGGTTAACTCTTACGATAAGTGCCATGGATCTTTAGTGACCACAGAGAGTCAGAGCACCTGTTTAACGTCCCATCCAAAAGACAGCACCCTACACAGGGCAATGTTCCCAATCACATTGCCTGGCCCCGCAACACAACTTCCAGCAGCATCTGGTCTCCCATCCATGGACCGACCAGGATCAACCCTGCTTAGCTTCAGAGTGAAGCCAGCACTGGGATGCAGGGTGGTATAGAGTAAAGGCATATAATGCCTCCCGAATGGCACCCTATTCCCTATATAGTACACAGCTTTAAACCAGGGCTTTGGTCAAAAGTAGTGCACTATGTAGGGAATAGGGTGCCATTTGGGACGTGAAGTAGAGAACACACCACGTGAGGTGAGGTGTTGACTAGCGGAACATACAACATACAAATAAACAAACTGCAAATGGAGTGAAGAGAGAGCGACTTTCAATTAAGTTTCTATTCTAATCCATTCTAATTGCATTTGTCTGTGTAAAAATAGGCAATATAAACATTTTATGTTTTTTTTACATTGTTTAATTGAATTTTTTTGTCTCTGGAACTAAACTGAAGCTCAGTCCAGCCAGCTCTCAACAGCAGGTCTGGAGATCAAACCTGAGTCACATGGGCTCCATCCCAAATGGCACCCTATTCCCTATACAGAGCACTACGTTTGACCAGAGCCCCATGGAGGTTCTGGTAAAAAGTGGTGCAATATATAGGAAACAGGGTGCCATTTAGGACGCAGACATGTTTTCAACCTTAAACAATAAGGTCATATAGAATAACATTACACCCATTCAGAAACACACATCACTGTTGAAGCCCAGTAAAACCAGTTTACAGATTAGTACCAAATGAATTATAATAACTATGACACAATGCAGGTTTAGCATTAAGCCTTTCAATTATACAGTATATACAGCTAGTATACTTGTATGTATGTTTTCACACACACATATATATATATACAGACACATGCGTGCACATACAGCATATCTAACATAAAGCATGACATTTTACATTAATAAAATAATATACAGCTTTCCAGAAGCTTTAAAGAGCTTAAATGTCCTAGACATAACTCTAATACTGAATACTAATGGACATTGGATGGATCATTCTGTTCCCCTTTCGGTCATAATAATACAAATAATAATAATAATAATAATAATACATGTCATAATAACATCATAATAACGTCTTAATAACATCCAGCACCTAAGGAGCTCATGTTGTGTCATTGTGTAGACAGTCCAGAAAGCTCCATACTCTCTTTAGTCCCTGTGTTCTGGCATCACATTTCAAGACAGACCAACATGAACGTTGGCTGCACACACCTGCCGGGGGTCGACAAACGCTGACGATTCAACATGTAGAATCGTCGGGAAATAAATAGAAAATGATGATCGATGTTCGGTGGTCAGAGGCGAAAGGGCGGCCATCCGCTGGTTTAGTGCTTCAGCTTTGCCTATTGGCTTCAGGACTCTATGAATATATACTCCGCCTCTCAGTCCTCCTCTAGCACCTACTGGAGCTCCAGACATCATTCGGCCTAGTGTAACAGACATCACTGTGCTTCCTCGGTATAGCTTCTCACTCACATATCCTTACTGGTCCTTGATCTTGCATCCTCTGTCTAGCAAACACAGGTGACTAGCATCTTGAGCATCATCACGTCTTAGCCAACTACGCTACTGAAAAGTTAGCAGTTCGATAGTGATGATGGAGACATTTCAGGCTGGGGAGTGAGGTTACAAATCCAACTCGGTTACACTAGCTCTAGGCCAGACCAGGTTGGGTCTAGTTCCCTCCAGGTATGTGTGGGTCTAGCTCTATGGATGGAAGACTCTAGTGTCAGATCTTGGTCTCTGGCCCCTCTGTGCTGATTGGTTGGAAGGAGTTGCGAATGCGAGCTGCTTCAGCAGCACAGAGGTGACCAAAGGCCTTGTTGTACCACTCTGGACTCCGCCCTCTGGAACAACAACAACAACATGGTCAGGTTCTAACACAACAACAACACAGTCAGATTCACACACATGGAAATGAACTTACTATTTATACAGTATATGCTAAGGTATGTTATGTGTGGACTCACTTGAAGTCCACCCTGCAGATGTGAGTGAGTCTGGACTTCCCAGAGCCGCAGGGTTCTAGAAGGTAGTTAGACTCTAGAACCACGGCCCTCACCCCACCGACCCGGGGACAGTCCTCATGTTCTACAGACACACACACCAATGCACACGTCCCCTTGGGAAGGTCAGTCCTCCATGACCTACAGAGAGACAGAGAAAGACAGACAAAGTCAGCTTCATTCAGCACAGTTAGAACCGACAGGGCTTTAGGTTGATGTGAGCTCTACAGGAACAACAAACTGAGTTGAATTGAAATGTAAATGTCAAAATTCTAAGTACAAACACCCAGACACACACACTCACCGTAGGACCAGGAAGTCTCTGCTGGGGTGTGGTGGCATGCGGTTGAGGACATAGTGGAACACCTCAGCGTGTCTGTCCAGAGTCTCAGCTACCTTCCACTGCAGCAGGTCCACGTCCCACAGGTGGCGCTCTCGCAGCACGCGGTTCAACACCACCGAGGGAGGGGCCTCCACCTCTACCGCCACACGCCACCGCCGCAAAGAGTTCCCATCACCAACCTTCTTACAGTAGAGCTCAGTGTTGTCTGAGCTGGTGCAGGACACCCAGCCCTTAGCCTTCTCTCTGGCCTCCTTCAGGAGCTCCTGCAGCCTGCTCTCTACGTAGCTCTGGTAGAGGTTCTGCGGTCTGGTCTCTGAGTGTGTCTGGCAGGGTCTGGCCTCTGTCTGGTAGGACGCATCGTCCTCCTCCTGCTGTCTACAGAGCTCCTCTAAGGTGGGAGCGTGAAGGTCCGCCTCCGCGTACGAGTTCCTGGACTGAGTCACCATCTCGTGAGGAATCTGATTGGTCGGAGAAGAAAGATCCATCAGAGATCAGGTCGCTATGGGTAAAAGCGTCTTCTAAATGACAAAACATGTTTTTAAATGGTTCGATAACAAATAAAAGGCTGAAGGTATAATGCTTTATATCTTACCTGTCAGCAGGCATGAGCCTTTATAATGTTTTATAATGAGGCTTATAACATTTTATGACATCCACTGTATCTAAGGCATCTTAGTAACATTGTTGATTATTAATGAAGTATTCTATTCAGGTCTAAACCTCAAACAGTCGGTTGCACTCTATGATCATGTGGGCGAGTCCCTGCGTCGCGGAAAGGTTCTCATTCAGGTCCTTCTGGTCGGGCCGGCCTGTCGTGTACTTCCTCTGCATGGCCCTGAGGATCATGGGTAACAGTTATTAACACAGCAAAGGATCATGGGTAATGAGACAATTATGAACACAGCAGCAAGAGTCAATCAGCCGAGGTGCTCAATGAACACATTTACCTCCTCCCTCACTCCCACTGAATACAGCTAGTTAACCTCCCACCCAGCCCACTAGATAAACAGAGTCCCCCATGCAGCCGAGACACCCACTAACCATTTCTCTCCTGTCCTCCCTCCTTCACTGCCTTTCTAACCCTCTCTCTCCTAACCCTCTCTGTCTCTCCTAACCCTCTTGCTCATGTCCTCCCTCCCTCCTTGCCTTCCTAACCCTCTCTCTCTTCTAACCCGCTCTCTCCTATCCTCCTTCCTTCACTGCCTTCCTAACCCTCTCTCCCTCCTCTCCCTGCCATCCTCTCCCTCTCTCCCTCCTCTCCCTGCCTTCCTCTCCCTCTCTCCCTCATCTCCCTGCCATCATCTCCCTCTCTCCCTCCTCTCCCTGCCATCCTCTCCCTCTCTCCCTCCTCTCCCTGCCATCCTCTCTCTCTCTCCCTCCTCTCCCTGTCTTCCTAACCCTCTCTCCCTCCTCTCCATGCCATCCTCTCCCTGCCATCCTCTCCCTCTCTCCCTGCCATCCTCTCCCTCTCTCCCTCCTCTCCCTGCCATCCTCTCCCTCTCTCCCTCCTCTCCCCCTCTCCCTCCTCTCCATGCCATCCTCTCCCTCTCTCCCTCCTCTCCCTCCTCTCCCTGCCATCCTCTCCCTCTCTCCATCCTCTCCCTGCCACCCTCTCCCTCTCTCATCCTCTCCCTCTCTCCCTTCTCTCCCTGCCATCCTCTCCCTCTCTCCCTCCTCTCCCTGCCATCCTCTCCCTCTCTCTCTCCTCTCCCTCCTCTCCCTGCCATCCTCTCCCTCTCTCCCTCCTCTCCCTGCCATCCGCTCACTCTCTCCCTCCTCTCCCTGCCATCCTCTCCCTCTCTCCATCCTCTCTCTCCTCTCCCTCCTCTCCCTGCCATCCTCTCCCTCTCTCCATCCTCTCTCTCCTCTCCCTCCTCTCCCTGCCATCCTCTCCCTCTCTCCATCCTCTCTCTCCTCTCCCTCCTCTCCCTGCCATCCTCTCCCTCTCTCCACCCTCTCTCTCCTCTCCCTCCTCTCCCTTCTCTCCCTGCCATCCTCTCCCTCTCTCCATCCTCTCTCTCCTCTCCCTCCTCTCTGTCATCTCAACATCTCTCTCTGCATGCTGCCCCTTTGATCCTGTAATCCTTAAAGAATCACTTCCACCAGTTAGTTAAATGAGAGGTTTCTGTTTGTACACAGCGTGATGTCATAAAACACAGTGTTTTAAAGAGTACCCTGGAGCTCCAGAACCTTCTTAATAAAAACCGCCCAGAACCAGATAGCCAGTCTACTGTAGCTGAACCCCTGATGCCCAAACCAGACTCCCACCTAGTTAACATCAGTCTTAACAGAGACCTAATTAGGAGGACATCATCACTGGGGAGTCTAATAGGAGGGCATACTGTATATAGGAAATACTAGACCAAGTGGGATGTAGTTATATTAGTGCATTATAGACACTGCTGAAGTAACAGTCCAGGGATCCTCATTTGGTTCTACTTTAGAGCTGATCAGGTGATGTACCTGTGTGTTTGTGGTGTAGTGTACCTGGGTGAGAGGTTGTCCTTCTTCAGGATGTTGAGGTGGAACAGGGACGGGGCCAAACACACAGCGATGTTCATGGGAGTCATCTGGTTCTCCTCCACAGAGGAAGTGACGTCAGACAGGAAGCAGAGCAACATCTGAAGCACCTCCCTGTTCTCGTCTGACATCAGCATGATGGCCGCCTGCACAGCCTGCAACCGCTGGTCCTTAGGAACATCTGGAGGGAGGAGAGGGAGGAAGGGTTGAACTATTCTACCATGGGCAATGGAGAGAGACATTAGTATGATCTGTCTGTCTGTCTGTCTGTCTGTCTGTCTGTCTGTCTGTCTGTCTGTCTGTTTACCTATTCTTGTGGGTACTGGAAATCCCCGCAACCAAAATTTGACCAACTGGGGACATTGTGTTGGTCCCCACAAGGTGAAATGCTGTTTCTAGGGGGTTTAGGGTTAAGGTTAGAATTAGTATTTGAATTATGTTAGGAGTTGAGTTAGGAGCTAGGGTTAGGGTTAGATTTTTGGGTTAAGGATAGGGTTAGGGGAAGGGGAAGAGTACGGGTTAGGGTTAGGTTTAGGGAAAATTTGATTTTGAATGGGACTGAATTGTGTGTCTCAAAAACGTTAGCTGTACAAGACTGAGTTTGTGTGTGCATGTGTGTTAGCATGTGTGTATGTGCCTGTGTGTATCAGTCCTTACACTGGTAGATGTGTAGGAAGGTCTCTCCCAGCTTGCTGGTCAGTAGAGGTTCAGGCAGGTCTCTGAAGAACTGTTTAACCATGTCTGCTACGTCGTACGCTGACTGGTCCTCGTAGCTGACATCATCCGGAGACGACTCATTCATCTGCCTCAGCGCCTGGATACGAGACTTCACACCAGACTTACGGAACAGACCCACCTACAGACGGAGTAGAGTAGAACGTTCAGACAGACAGACAGACCTGGTCTAGACACTGACAAACTGACCGGTTCTACAGAGAGAGAGACTGACAGTCTGCTGTAACAGTTTAACAGAGAGATACTGACAGTCTGCTATAGAACAGTTTAACAGAGAGAGACTGACAGTCTGCTAGAGAACAGTTTAACAGAGAGAGACTGACAGTCTGCTAGAGAACAGTTTAACAGAGAGAGACTGACAGTCTGCTGTAACAGTTTAACAGAGAGAGACTGACAGTCTGCTATAGAACAGTTTAACAGAGAGAGACTGACAGTCTGCTAGAGAACAGTTTAACAGAGAGAGACTGCCAGTCTGCTAGAGAACAGTTTAACAGAGAGAGACTGACAGTCTGCTGTAACAGTTTAACAGAGAGAGACTGACAGTCTGCTATAGAACAGTTTAACAGAGAGAGACGGACAGTCTGCTATAGAACAGTATAACAGAGAGAGACTGACAGTCTGCTATAGAACAGTTTAACAGAGAGAGACTAACAGTCTGCTATAGAACAGTTTAACAGAGAGAGACTAACAGTCTGCTATAGAACAGTTTAGCAGAGAGAGACTGACAGTCTGCTATAGAACAGTTTAACAGAGAGAGACTAACAGTCTGCTATAGAAAAGTATAACAGAGAGAGACTAACAGTCTGCTATAGAACAGTTTAACAGAGAGAGACTGACAGTCTACTGTTACACAGTTTAACAGAGAGAGACTGACCTGGTCTAGACACTGGCTCCTGAGGTATCGAAGGGCCTGCTGCAGGCTGAGGGGGAGGGGCTGACCAGAGCGCTGGACGTGAACAATCAGAGGAACACCAAAGACGTTCTTGTCCTTGTAGTCTGGAACCTTCATCCTCTTCATGAACTTTGGAACTGACCTGACAGAGAGACAACACAGGGTGAGTCCCATGTCTACTCACACACACAGGAATAGGGTGCAGCCTTGACAAGCTTAGGTTGATTGATTTGTTGTTTGATTGATTGATTGATTGATAGTGCACACCAGGTCCATCCGTGTTTGTTGGACATGGAGTATTTCTCCATGATGGCAGTGAGGCGGAGGAGAGAGAACTTCTGCAGCAGGCTGAGCTGGCCTGCTGATTGGTTGGTGATCTGGAGCGAGGCCACTGAGTGGCTGAGCCGGTTGGACATCTGGAAGCTGGGCCATCGCAGACTAATGCCAGAGAGAGAGAGAAGGAGGACAACAGTTAATATACGTTCCAAATGGCATCCCTATTCCCTATATAGCACACTACTTTTGATCATATCCCTAAAGGGAAAGTATGCAGGGAAAAGGTGCACAATCTTGGGAATAGAGAGCCATTTGGGATGCAACCTTTGACAATGATGTCAAGACTTCACCTCTAAAAGACAGACGTTTTGAGTAAGTGTTTAGCACTATCAGTATGGAAATAAGGACAGGATAATGACTTCTACAAGGAACTAAACACTGAGATGTTAATAACCATTTGAGGACTATGATTCTTACCGGTTGGGTCTGGTTAGCGATGCTCCCACTCCTGAGTCCCTCCTCTCTCTGTGTCCTGTACAGTGAGTCTCAATGAGGGACACACGGTCTCTGTCCCTGTCACTGGCTGTGCTCTGTCCCTCCAGAACAGACGTTCCCTCAAAGTCCAGCGTGATCTGGCTGGAAGACTGCATACCTGCAGGCTGGGTCCCCTGTATGTCCAGGCCTGCAGAGGGCAGCATTTTCTTGGACCAGCGGTCCACTATCTGCTGCAGGCCGTTGACGTGCTGCAAGATGTCATCCAGGTGGGGGAACAGGTCTTCCTTCTCCAGGTCCAGCAGGTCTCCAGTAGAGGCATAGAGGTGAGACCCAGGGACGTTGTCGTACACACTCATCCTACTGCCCCGTGGGCAGAACTGGGTGGCCGGGCGGGGGTGGAACTCCCTGGGGTTAGAGTTAGGTCGGGGGTTGGGGTTGGACTGGGGCTCCAGGGGATTGAGGCTGCCGCTGTGCCAGGGGACGGAGGCCCCCAGGGTGGGGGAGAGGCTCTCTATGGACAGGGCCTTGGGAAAGGTGCCAGGCTTGTGGTCTTTGGGTATGTGGACCACCAGGTCCTCGTAGGAGCGGAACTCGTTATGCCGGTTGTGTTCGGCCACGCCACTGATCCGCTGCAGGCTGGAGAACACGGCCAAGTCCTCCAGATACATGCCACTGCGCTTGGCGTCAGACCGGTCCGTCCGCTGGGAGTGGGGCTTCCTCTCCTTCAGACTGGGGGAGGAGACGGTGCTGCCGCTGGAGTGGCTGCCCTCGCTACTGGAGGGGCACTGGGGGGTTAGCCCTAGGATTGGTCCCCCAGTGGGTTCCTCCGCCCTCGACCCGTCCCCATTGGTGATCTCCACACAGCGCATCGTCTTCAGGGCCTGCGGCTCCATCTGCAGTACCGGAGCGCTGATAACCAGCATCTTGCTCCTCCCCCTATCCAACGTGCCTCGGGAACGTAGCGTCTCCATGTGGCGCAGGAAGTCCTTGGCTCGGGTCCGTCCGTCGCGGTTGTTTTTGGTGGGCAACGAGCCGTAATAGGGGAGGTGCTTAGGGAGGTGTGGCAGGGTAAGGGAGTTGGAGTCAGGTTCAGGCATGGCTGCAGAGTCAGAGTAGTTCCGGTTAGAGCAGTCTGAGTCCTCTGTGCTCACAGCCTGGTGGCCACTCCCCCCGCTGCTCTCACTGTGGAGAGATGAGACCTCTGGTTCGCTGAGGTCAGTTAGAACACTCTCGCTACTGGTAGTGTTCCGCAGGCCCCGGCCCTCCCCCTCCCTGGGACTCCGCCCCTCCCCCTTTAGTCTGGACCAGCGGCGGCTCGTCCACTCAAACGTCCATCTGTCACTGATGGCAAGCAGGTCCTCCTCATCAGAGTCTTCACTCTGAATACACAGGAAGACAACACAAAATCAATTATCAACACATGATCACCTAGTCAGGTAGAAATCTAAACCAGTTAACAGTTACATAAACACACTCATCCGAGTCGTCACTGTGGACACACAGGAAGAGAGAAGACACATAGCACTGCCAGTACACTGTTATCAACACATGGTGACAAGACACAATCCGAATGATTGGTTGTAGTTATAAGCTGATGGGTAAGCTAGATATTATGAGATCTGTGAGGGAGTAGCATCACAGCCTGTCTGTATCTCTATCTGTTCCAGGAAGGAGAGACAAATGTCATCTGTGTTTTCCTGACAGTTAACAGCGGAGCCAGAGGATGTGTCTGTTCAGTTATAATCACATTACAGTTCTATACATCGATCACATAATCATGATGATATAACCTCCTAATCTGGTTTTTCCAGCCATAAATAAACCAATCTGAAATGTCCTGAAGCCTAGAGGGACTTCCCTCCACACTGAAGGAAGTTGAAACAACAGAGGTGATGGTTGCGTCCCAAATGGCACCCTATTCCTTATAGTAAACTACATGTGACCAGGGCTAATAGGGCTCTGGTTAAAAGTAGTGCACACTTTAGGGAATACGACAATGGACACATCTCACATATCACAGGATCTGGGTTAGAGGGATGGAAGGAAAGAGGGATGGAAGGATAGAGGGGTAAGTGGAGGAGGAGTTTTCTGTTGTTACAGGACTACGACTTGGCCGATGTCCTCAGTAATTATTACCATAATACCTTAGACAGGTATACATAATAGCCTGCATTGACTAAAGCTGTTATACAATATCACTGTGCAACTGAACAGGATCATAACGGTCATCATATAGAATAATATTATAATAATTAAAACCTCTGCTTACCTTTTTCTTAGGAAGGTTGACATCGAGTTTCATAGAGGCACACTTGTTCAAGGTGTTGAGTCGTCTGGAAGAGAAACAAGCCAGATGGATGTAAACAATAACAATCTCAGAGATCATCCTTCTCTCCGAGAGAAGTCACCAGGAATAGACACAGTCAGTTGTTCAGTCCAGGAGTTAAATGACTGTGGGTCTGACAACTACCCAGCCAGGGCAGCACAAACCTAATCATGCCTGCTAACTGTGGCTAATAACTTAATGTTAATGGACAGATGCTCTCTGGCCTCTCTCGCTCTATCTCCCTGCCAGTCCGTCTGCTTCTGGCTTCTCTCTCCCTGACAGGGACCTAATTGGTGAAGACTGCTGAGGCGCTGTGGTTCACAGAGATTATCCATCAGCAGCTAATGGACTAGTCTCTGCTGCTTCTCCAGCTACACACAGACTTCATGTCCCTGCTCCTTCTTAGTCACTCTCTCCTTCTTTCCAGTAGGATTTTAAAAACCCACAGAAAACTAAGTCCCTGTTGGTATTTTCTGGGCTAACCAGCTCTAACCAGCTCCATAACTGTTTGAGTTGGTTTCTATTAAATCCCACCCACAAGTTTCTAGAGTAACAATGGGAATTTACAATATACCCTACAAACAGTAAAACTGCCTGGGAGGCTGTGACTATGTACCAAATGGTACCCTATCCCCTATATTGTGCACTACGGTCAAAGGTATTGCACAATATAGGGAATAGGGTGCCATTTGGGATGCAGTCTGAGAGTAGGGGCTTGTGGGACAACTAGCCTGGCGGAGAGTAGGGGCCTGTGGGACAGCTAGCCTGGCAGAGAGTAGGGGCCTGTGGGACAAATAGCCTGGCAGAGAGTAGGAGAGTAGGGGCCTGTGGGACAGCTAGCCTGGCAGAGAGTAGGGGCCTGTGGGACAGCTAGCCTGGCAGAGAGTAGGGGCCTGTGGGACAAATAGCCTGGCAGAGAGTAGGAGAGTAGGGGCCTGTGGGACAGCTAGCCTGGCAGAGAGTAGGGGCCTGTGGGACAAATAGCCTGGCAGAGAGTAGGAGAGTAGAGGCCTGTGGGACAGCTAGCCTGGCAGAGAGTAGGGGCCTGTGGGACAGCTAGCCTGGCAGAGAGTAGGGGCCTGTGGGACAGCTAGCCTGGCAGAGAGTAGGGGCCTGTGGGACAGCTAGCCTGGCAGAGAGTAGGGGCCTGTGGGACAGCTAGCCTGGCAGAGAGTAGGGGCCTGTGGGACAAATAGCCTGGCAGAGAGTAGGAGAGTAGAGGCCTGTGGGACAGCTAGCCTGGCAGAGAGTAGGGGCCTGTGGGACAGCTAGCCTGGCAGAGAGTAGGGGCCTGTGGGACAGCTAGCCTGGCAGAGAGTAGGGGCCTGTGGGACAGCTAGCCTGGCAGAGAGTAGGGGCCTGTGGGACAGCTAGCCTGGCAGAGAGTAGGGGCCTGTGGGACAGCTAGCCTGGCAGAGAGTAGGGGCCTGTGGGACAGTTAGCCTGGCAGAGAGTAGGAGAGTAGGCCCCATGGTCAGTGTGGAGGGAGGAAGTGTTCCTCTCAGCCCCATGGTCAGTGTGGAGGGAGGAAGTGTTCCTCTCAGCCCCATGGTCAGTGTGGAGGGAGGAAGTGTTCCTCTCAGCCCCATGGTCAGTGTGGAGGGAGGAAGTGTTCCTCTCAGCCCCATGGTCAGTGTGGAGGGAGGAAGTGTTCCTCTCAGCCCCATGGTCAGTGTGGAGGGAGGAAGTGTTCCTCTCAGCCCCAATGGTCAGTGTGGAGGGAGGAAGTGTTCCTCTCAGCCCCATGGCCAGTGTGGAGGGAGAAAGTGTTCCTCTCAGCCCCATGGTCAGTGTGGAGGGAGGAAGTGTTCCTCTCAGCCCCATGGTCAGTGTGGAGGGAGGAAGTGTTCCTCTCAGCCCCATGGTCAGTGTGGAGGGAGGAAGTGTTCATCTCAGCCCCATGGTCAGTGTGGAGGGAGGAAGTGTTGCTCTCAGCCCCATGGCCAGTGTGGAGGGAGAAAGTGTTCCTCTCAGCCCCATGGCCAGTGTGGAGGGAGGAAGTGTTCCTCTCAGCCCCATGGCCAGTGTGGAGGGAGGAAGTGTTCCTCTCAGCCCCATCAGTGTGGAGGGAGGAAGTGTCAGAGCTGAGAAGTCAAGGATGGTGTAGGGGGGTGGCACTCACAGGGAAACAGAGTCACAGGGAGGTGGGAGCTGGGAGGCATTGTCTGCAGGGCTAGTTTGGACCCCTTGAGTTTTTCCCCAAAAAAATTATGATACAGCCTTATGGATTAAGTTGTTTTATTCCTCATCAATCTACAGACAATACCCTGTAATGACAAAACAAAAACAGGTCTTTAGAAATTGTTGCAAATTTATAATAAAAAACAAACTGAAATATCACATTTACATAAGTATTCAGACCCTTTCCTCAGTACTTTGTTGAAGCACCTTTGGCAGTGATTACAGCCTTGAGTCTTCTTGGGTGTGACGTTACAAGCTTGGCACACCTGTATTTGGGGAGTTTCTCCCATTCTTCTCTGCAGATCCTCTCAAACTCTGTCGGATTGGATGGGGAGCATCGCTGCACAGCTATTTTCAGGTCTCTCCAGAGAAATTAGATCGGGTTCAAGTCCGAGCTCTGGCTGGGCCACTCAAGGACATTCAAAGACTAGTCCCGAAGCCACTCCTGCGTTGTCTTGGCTGTGTGCCTCGGGTCATTGTCCTTTTGGAAGGGAACCTTCGCCCCAGTCTGAGGTCCTGAGCGCTCTGGAGCAGGTTTTCATCAAGGATCTCTCTGTACTTTGCTCCGTTCATCTTTCCCTTGATCCTGACTAGTCTCCCAGTCCCTGCCGCTGAAAAAATGCTGCCACCACCATGCTTCACTGTAGGGATGGTGCCAAGTTTCCTCCAGACATGACACTTGGCATTCAGGCCAAAGAGTTCAATCTTGGTTTCATCAGACCAGAGAATCTTGTTTCTCATGGCCTGAATCCTTTAGGTCCCTTTTGGAAAACTCCAAGTGGGCTGTCATGTGCCTTTTACTGAGGAGTGGCTTCCGTCTGGCCACTCTACCATAAAGGCCTGACTGGTGGAGTGCTGCCGAGATGGTTGTCCTTCTGGAAGGTTTTCCTATCTCCTCAGAGGGAATCTGGAGCTCTGTCAGAGTGGGCACCTCCCTAACTAAGGCCCTTCTCGCCTGATTGCTCAGTTTGGAGGGGCGGAAAGCTCTAGGAAGATTCTTGGTTGTTCCAAACTTCTTCCATTTAAGAATGATGGAGGCCACTGTGTTGGGTACCTTCAATGCTGCATAATTTTTTGGGTACCCTTCCCCAGATCTGTGCCTCGACACAATCCTGTCTCGGAGCTCTACAAAAAATTCCTTCGATCTCATGGCTTGGTTTTTACTCTGACTGTCAACTGTTGGACCTTATATAGACAGACTGGTGTGTGCCTTTCCAAATAATATCTAATTAATTAAATGAACCACATGTGGACTCCAGTCAAGTTGTAGAAACATCTCAAAGATGATTAGTGGAAACAGGATGCACCTGAGCTCAATTTCGAGTCTCATAGCAAAGGGTCTGAATACATACAGTATGTAAATAAGGTATTTCGTTTTTTTATTTGTAATACATTTTCAAATAATTCTGAACCTGTTTTCGCTTTGTCATTATGGGGTATTGTGTGTAGATTGATGAGGAAAACAATATATTCAATTCATTTTAGAATAAGACTAACGGAACAAAATGTGGAAAAATTCAAAGGGTCTGAATAGTTTCCGAATGCACTGTATGTGTTTTTGGTTGTTTTGTCAATTAGAGATTGCCCATTTCAAGTTTATCTTTCCATAAAAGAAAAAGTGATTTCACAATATTTTAGTTAGCTGGTTAACACATTGATCTTACTTTGCAGTACACTCCTCTGGTCTGCTCGGTTTGATAATCTATTATGCTGTTGTTTTCTTATGGTGGCTGTGTAACGTTAGTGTGAGGTTTCTGTGACGTCTGTCTAGTGAAGGACTGCTAGATGCGTGAGTTGCTTGTTGCTCACAGTGATTATCACTCTGTCGGTTTAAGCGGTGTAGATCCATTTCACTTCCCTGAGGCTCAAACACTCAGCTCTCTCTGGTGTTACCTTACTGACTGGCATACAAACTCACACAGTCAACGTCAACTAAATGTATGGAAGCAGTATGGAAAATCCAACCAGGTTTTATCCACTCACCTGCACAGAGGTTCCACCAGGTCGTTGTCCAGAAAGTCATGGTCTTTCTTCACAGGAGAGATGTCGATGGGGAACTGAGAGTCTGAGGAGGAGGAAACAGATTAACAGATTAAATACTGCTATTAGATTAAAGATACCACTTTAAATTGTTCAGTCCATTTCTCCTCTCAGTAGTTATTTAGCTCCTTAATAGGGCAGCAGGCTGGACACGTGGCAGATCACAAGCAGCTTCACTTTTTAACTCAGGAAGTTAAACGGAACAGCTATGGGAAGGAAAGCACATTGTTTCCAGAGACCTATCCATGAGAGAGAGAGAGAGAGAGAGAGAGAGAGAGAGAGAGAGAGAGAGAGAGAGAGAGAGAGAGAGAGAGAGAGAGAGAGAGAGAGAGAGAGAGAGAGAGAGAGAGAGAGAGAGAGAGAGAGAGAGAGAGAGAGAGAGAGAGAGAGAGAGAGAGAGAGAGAGAGAGAGAGAGAGAGAGAGATGGTAATGAAGAGAGACAGGGCTTGCCCAAATAACGGCGCTGAGACGTTGAGCAGTAGCATTAGCAGCAGCAGCATTACGTCTGTCTCTGGGTATTGGCCTCCTGCTATGTAACACACCATCTGCGTCCCAATTGGCACCTTATTGCCTACATAGTGCACTACTTTTGACCAGAGCCCATAGTCCACTATGTAGGGAATAGGGTGCCATTTGGGACGCATCAACAGATTCACTTAAGAACCTCAATATTACATCCTACTGCATTCATGTGGTTTCATTAACTGTTTTATGAAAAGCAACGCAGCATGGTCTGTCACATAAGGAGAAACACAGATATCAGAATACACTCAGACAGATCTGGGTCAGGGGAACCGCAGCCGTCAGCAATTGTGAAATGGTTTAAAAATGTACTTACTTTATACTCAATCTTCAAGTCCACTCATCAGTGTCTGCCTCAATACAACAGCTTCACATTAATTGGGCTCCTGAGTGGCGCAGCGGTCTAAGGCACTGCATCTCAGTGCTAGAGTCGTCACTACAGACACCCTGGTTCAAATCCAGGCTGTATCACAACTGGCTGTGATTGGGAGTCCCATAGGGTGGCACACACTTGGCCCAATGTCATCCAGATTTGGCCGGTGTAGGCCATAAGATACACATAAAAAAGACATTGTTTCCTTTACTGAGCAGGCTGTATGGAGCTGAATACAGGGGGACATAATGTGGAGAGATTGTAGCTGCGGCTTTCCATACACACTGATACAATCGCACATGCAGCCACACGTACGCACATACAAACACACTCAGTGTGTCTCCTTTACAACAGGCTACAATCCCTGTCACTAAGAGATTCATGACACCCTCTCACTTCAAAAGACCTGGAGCACCGAGGGTGCTGGGAAGAAGAAGGGAGGTGGGGAGCAGGGGTGAGGAGGAAGGGAGGAGGGGAACAGGGGTGGGTAGTAGGGGTGAGGAGAGCTGGCTGCTTCTAAACCATGATGATAAAACTTTTTCCCATGACCTCTTTGTTTTAGTGTGCTGGACATGTTTGGGTAGTAACTCTAGGAACTATCCAGACCAAAGCCCAACTGAGTCTTTCTCTTTCTCTCTTTCAGCAGTCCCCCCTGTCGCTCTGTCACTTTTCTCTCTCCTCCCTCCCTGAGTGAGTTAAAAGAAGCTGTAGACCTGAGACTCCTGAGGACAGCTGTGCAAATGAAACTGCCAGAGGAAAGGACATGAGAGGAGAGGACATGAGAGGAGAAGACATGAGAGGAGGGAAGAGGACATGAGAGGAGGAGAGGACATGAGAGGACAGGTGAGGACATAAGAGGAGAGAAGAGGATAGGACATGAGAGGAGAGGACATAAGAGGAGAGGAGAAGACATGAGAGGAGAGGAGAGGACATGAGAGGACAGGAGAGGACCTGAGATGATAGGACATGAGAGGAGGGGAGAGGAGAAGACATGAGAAGAGAGGACATAATAGGAGAGGACATGAGAGGAGAGGACAGGACATGAGAAGAGAGGACATAAGAGGAAAGGAGAGGACATGAGAGGAGAGGACATAAGAGGAGAGGAGAAGACATGAGAGGAGAGGAGAGGACATTATAGGAGAGGACATGAGGAGAGGACATGAGAGGAGAGGATAGGACATGAGAAGAGAGGACATAAGAGGAGAGAACATGAGAGGAGAGGACATAAGAGGAGAGGACATGAGACAAGAGGACATAAGAGGAGAGGAGAGGACATGAGAAGAGAGGAGAGGACATGAGAGGAGAGGACATGATAGGAGAGCACATGAGAGGAGAGGACATGAGAGGAGAGGAGAGGACATGAGAGGAGAGGACATGTTAGGAGAGGACATGAGAGGAGAGGAGAGGACATGAGAGGAGAGGACATAAGAGGAGAGGAGGAACATAAGAGGAGAAGACATAAGAGGAGAGGAGAGGAGAGGAGAGGCCATGATTGGGGAGGAGAGGACATAATAGAAGAGGAGAGGACATGAGAGGAGAGGACATGATTGGAGAGGAGAGGACATAATAGAAGAGGAGAAGACGAGAGGAGAGGAGAGGACATGCTTGGAGAGGACATAAGAGGAGAGGAGAGGACATGAGAGGAGGGACATAAGAGGAGAGGACATAAGAGGAGAGGAGAGGACATGAGAGGATGGACATAAGAGGAGAGGACATAAGAGGAGAGGAGAGGACATGAGAGGATGGACATAAGAGGAGAGGACATAAGAGGAGAGGAGAGGACATGAGAGGAGAGGAGAAGACATGAGAGGAGAGGAGAGGACATGATTGGAGAGGACATAAGAGGAGAGGAGAGGACATGAGAGGAGGGACATAAGAGGAGAGGAGAGGACATAATAGAAGAGGAGAGGACATGAGAGGAGGGACATAAGAGGAGAGGACATAAGAGGAGAGGAGAGGACATAATAGAAGAGGAGAGGACATGAGAGGAGAGGACATAACAGGAGAGGACATAAGAGGAGAGGAGAGGACATGAGAGGAGGGACATAAGAGGAGAGGACATAAGAGGAGAGGAGAGGACATGAGAGGAGAGGAGGAGACATGAGAGGAGAGGAGAGGAGAGGACATGATTGGAGAGGACATAAGAGGAGAGGAGAGGACATGAGAGGAGGGACATAAGAGGAGAGGACATAAGAGGAGAGGACATAAGAGGAGAGGAGAGGACATGAGAGGAAGGTCATAAGAGGAGAGGACATAGGAGGAGAGGACATAACAGGAGAGGAGAGGACATGAGAGGAGGGACATAAGAGGAGAGGACATAAGGGGAGAGGAGAGGACATGAGAGGAGAGGAGAAGACATGAGAGGAGAGGAGAGGACATGCTTGGAGAGGACATAAGAGGAGAGGAGAGGACAGGAGAGGAGGGACATAAGAGGAGAGGAGAGGAGATGATTGGAGAGGAGAGGACATAATAGAAGAGGAGAGGACATGAGAGGAGGGACATAAGAGGAGAGGACATTAGAGGAGAGGAGAGGACATGAATGGAGAGGAGAGGACACAAGAGGAGAGGACATAAGAGGAGAGGAGAGGACATGAGAGGACGGACATAAGAGGAAAGGACATAAGAGGAGAGGAGAGGACATGAGAGGAGAGGAGAAGACATGAGAGGAGAGGACATAATTGGAGAGGACATGAGAAGAGAGGAGAGGACATGATTGGAGAGGACATAAGAGGAGAGGAGAAGACATGAGAGGAGAGGACATGAGAGCGTAGGAGAGGAATGGAAAGGACACGACATGGGACAGGGTTGGGTTGGGTGGGGCTGGGCAGTGTAAGATGAAGCCAGACTGTGCCAGATGATTCACTCCTCATATTCAAACTAATTTCTGACAGGTGTATGAAGTCGAGCATACAGCCATGCACCTCCATAGACAAAAATTGGCAATAGAATGGCCTTATTGAAGAGCTCAGTGAAGTTCAACGTGGCACCGTCATAGGATGCATCCTTTCCAACAAGTCAGTTTGTCAGATTTCTGCCCTGCTAGAACTGCCCCAGTCAACTGTAAGTGCTGTTATTGTGATGTGGAAATGTATTGGTGCAACAACGGCTCAGCCACGAAGTGGTAGGACACACAAGCTTACAGAACGGGACCACCGAGTGCTGAAGCGTGTAGTGTGTTAGAATCATCTGTCCTCGGTTCCATAACTCACTATCAAGTTCCAAAATGCCTCTGGAAGCAACGTCAGCATAATAACCCGAATGTTCCAACTGTAAATAGTTCCATCTGTAAAGTTTGGTGGAGGAATAATGGCCTGGAGCTGTTTTTAATGGTTCGGGCACAGCCCCTTAGTTCCAGTGAAGGGAAATCTTAATGCTACAGTATACAATGAAATTCTAGACAAAGCTAAAATCAACAGTAGCTCATTTCACAATGGATGTTATGTTTCAAAATAAAACTACCGTTTGTTTTATAGTTGGTCTGTTATGACTTTATTGTGTGTGTGTGTGTGTGTGTGTGTGTGTGTGTGTGTGTGTGTGTGTGTGTGTGTGTGTGTGTGTGTGTGTGTGTGTGTGTGTGTGTGCACATGCCAGCGTTGCATTGTTCTGGTGTATTATTGGGTGATTGAGTTTATTACCTTCAAAGAGCTGAGCATATTGGGGGAATCCTGCCGCTCGTAGCCAATCACACGCCTCCTTCGCCTCGAGTTCTGAAACAGAACAAGAAAACATTTCTTGTCATTCAGACTAACAACAATAAACATTATGTCCAACACGGAGTGGTGGGTAGGGGGTATTCACTGTTTCACTGAACAATTGAACTTTTGTGTTTTATCAATTATGGGAAGAAAATCCATCCATTTGTCCAAATGTTTTTTGTCAACAACAACAAAAATACAGCCTGTCAAATGCCTTTATGACGACTATAAGCAACCAGCAGCACTCACCATGGAAGGCTGTTCTCTTGGAAGAACAAAAAACAGAAACATAGTTGAGATTGAAACCATAAAGCTGTTAGATAGTGTGTAAGCTAAATATTTCACGGTACTGAATGTAACAATACAAGTTGAACTTGAACTAAGGTGATAGATAGTTGGTCCCTCAGGTAGACCGACAACAAAACCTTGTGACTATCTGAGGTCTGGTCTCTAAGCTTCTAACTCTTCCAGCTTGGATTTGAGCTCTATAACCTGACCACAAAGCTCTGGGAGGGGTGAAAGAAGTCAGGATGCACTGTTGGACAGCAGAGGCATCAGCACAGGAAGACATGGGATATGTTTTTCTAGAACTGCACCTTTAAACGTCATATCTATCATTTTTATTGTCTCAACACCCCATTTTTGTTGTGTGTATTTTTTATCTGAGTTTTACAAAAGATTAGACTTCTCAAACAGAAGAAATCTACAAATCCTGCTAAATATAGATATCATAGCAAAGCAAGGCCAGCAGATCAAACTGTCCTGGACTGACAGTCTTATGTTCACTAGATACACTATACAAAAGTATGTGGACACCCCTTCAAATTAGTAGGTTCGGCTTTTTCAGCCACACCCGTTGATGACAGGTATATAAAATGGAGCACACAGCCATGCAATCTCCATAAAAGATTACCTTACTGAAGAGCTCAGTGACTTTCCATCTGGCACCGTCATAGGATGCTTCCTTTCCAACAAGTCAGTTTGTCAGATTTCTGCCCTACTAGAGCTGTCCCAGTCAACTGTAAGTGCTGTTATTGTGAAGTCGAAATGTATTGGAGCAACAACGGCTCAGCCAAAAAGTGGTAGGCCACACAAGCTCACAACCGGACCGCCGAGTTCTGAAGCGCGTAGCGTGTAAAAATCATCTGTCCTCAGTTTCAACTGCCTCTGGTAGCAACATCAGCACAAGACCTGTTCATTGGGAGCTTCATGAAATGGGTTTCCATGGCCGAGCAGCTGCATACAAGCCTAAGAACACCATAAGCAATGCCAAGTGTTGGCTGGAGTGGTGTAAAACCCACCACTATTGGACTCTGGACCAGTGGAAAGGCGTTCTCTGGAGTGATGAATCACGCTTCACCATCTGGCAGTCCGACGGACTAATCTGGGTTTGGTGTATGCCAGGAGAACGGTTGGTGCAGGAGGAATAACTTGACTGGCCTGCACAGACTCCATCAAACATGTTTGGAATTAATTGGAACCCCGGCTGCGAGCCAGGCCTAATCGCCCAACATCAGTGCCCAACCTCACTTATGCACTAATGTGGCTGAATTGGAAGAAAGTCCCCGCAACAATGTTCCAACATCTAGTGGAAAGCCTTCCCAAAAGAGTGGAGGCTGTTATAGCAGCAAAGGGGGGAGCAAATCCATATTAATGCATATGATTTTGGAATGAGATGTTCAACGAGCAGTTGTCCACATACCTTTGGTCATGTGGTGTATATGGTGGTCAGCACAATAATCAAAGGGACTGGGGCTGCAACACAACCTGAATTTAAGTGTCCAGGCAGCCTCCTGACAGAGCAGCTGTCCTGTCCTAACCCTAACCCTGTCCCCTACAGGTGACCCCAAGCAGTGACCCCTGTGGTGGGATCATGACCTGACCATGCTGACACCTGAGGGGTGACATCCCCTCTCTGGTTCCGAGCTCCTGACCCACATGTAAGGAAGCAGACAGACCTCTCTCGTCTAACTAACAGAACAGACCCCTCTCCCTCCTCTCTCACTCTCTCCTCTCTCACTCTCACTTACTCCTGTCACTTCTCTCTCAGTCTCACTCCTCTATCACTCCTCAACTTACACAATATAAACTTTCCCTTTATTTTCCATGTACTATGAACAAAAATATTCTCAACTACCCGAGCCTGGCACTACAGACATAGACAGTCCAGATTGTATATGGAAGTCTGTTATAGAACCTGTGCTCCTGTTCCAATATGATCCCAACTCCACAGTGAAGCTGCTACAATAGTCTTGTGCAGTGAAGCAGTCTACTCCAGGTACGTTGGTGTGTAGACTGACTAGATCACAGCTAGTGTTATTAATATCATTGTAGATCAACACAATGGGAACATCCCTCAGCCCATATCCATCGACAGTCACCTCAACAATATGTCTGGTGTAGATAAAGAGGACAGAGGACCACTCCACTCCAAACAGGTATCACAGCATGTTTTTGTTTTTTTTACCCTTATTTTACCAGGTAAGTTGACTGAGTACATGTTCTCATTTACAACAACAACCTGGGGAATAGTTACAGGGGAGAGGAGGGGATAAATCAATTGTAAACTGGGGATGATTAGGTGGCCATGATGGAACAGTATGAAGACCAGATTGAGAATTTAGCCAGGACATCAGGGTTAACTCTTACGATAAGTGCCATGGGATCTTTAGTGACCACAGAGAGTCAGGGCACCTGTTTAACGTCCCATCCAAAAGACAGAACCCTACACAGGGCAATGTCCCCAATCACTGCCATGGGGTGTTGGGATATTTAAATGTTTTTAGACCAGAGGAAAAGGTGCCTCCTACTGGCCCTCCAACACCACTTCCAGCAGCATCTGCTCTCCCATCCAGGGACTGACCAGGACCAACCCTGCTTAGCATCAGAAGCAAGCCAGCAGTGGGATGCAGGGTGGTATGTCTGTTCTGGGTCTCCATACAGAACTGTCTGTGACAGAGATAACCTTCCACTGAAACTTAATCTGTCCTGTCTGTACCACACCTTTCTCCAACCCCCGCTCTGTGGCTATACTATAACCCACTCCTCTCTCAAACACAGAGACCATTTTCTTTGTGACTCACCTGTGTTGTGACTAACCTGTTTTGTGACTAACCTGTGTTATTACAGCGCTGTGTCTACATGTCAATGACTAGTGACTTTGGTCCACAGACCGACAGGTCAGACCACCAACTGAATAAATATTAACAGTTCCCAGAGGGAGAGTGTGTGTACCAAATGTCACCCTATTCCCTACCATCCTGCAATCTAAGCTTGATGCCCTCAATCTCACACAAATTATCAATGAACCTACCAGGTACCACCCCAAAGCCGTAAACACGGGCACCCTCATAGATATCATCCTAACCAACTTGCCCTCTGCTGTTTTCAACCAAGATCTCAGCGATCACTGCCTCATTGCCTACATCCGTAATGGGTCAGCGGTCAAACGACCTCCACTCATCACTGTCAAAAGCTCCCTAAAACACTTCAACGAACAGGCCTTTCTAATGGACCAGGCCCAGGTATCCTGAAAGGATATTGACCTCATCCTGTTAGTAGAGGAGGCCTGGTTATTATTTTTTTAAACGCCTTAAATAAGCATGCCCCATTCAAGAAATTTAGAACCAGGAGCAGATATAGCCCTTGGTTCTCTCCAGACCTGACTGCCCTTAACCAACACAAAAACAGCCTATGGCGTTCTGCATTAGCATTGAACAGCCCCCGTGATATGCAACTTTTCTGGGAAGTTAGAAACCAATATACACAGGCAGTTATAATAGCCAAGGCTAGCTTTTTCAAGCAGAAATCTGCTTCCTGCAACACAAACTCAAAAACGTTCTGGGACACTGTAAAGTCCATGGAGAATAAGAACACCTCCTTCCAGCTGCCCACTGCACTGAGGATAGGAAACTCTGTCACCACCGATAAATCAACTATAATTGAGAATTTCAATAAGCATTTTTCTACAGCTGGCCATGCTTTCCACCTGGCTACCCCTACCCCGGTCAACAGCACTGTACACAGCACAGCAACTCGCCCAAGCCTTCCCCATTTCTCCTTCTCCCAAATCCAGTCAGCTGATGTTCTGAAAGAGCTGCAAAACCTGGACCCCTAGAAATCAGCCAGGCTAGACAATCTGGACCCTTTCTTTCAAAAATTATCTGCCGAAATTGTTGCCACCCCTATTAATAGCCTGTTCAACCTCTCTTTCGTGTCGTCTGAGATTCCCAAAAATTGGAAAGCAGCTGTGGTCATCCCCCTCTTCAAAGGGGGGGACACTCTTGACCCAAAATGCTACAGACCTATATCTATCCTACCCTGCCTTTCTAAGGTCTTTGAAAGCCAAGTCAACAAACAGATTACCAACCATTTCGAATCCCACCGCACCTTCTCCGCTATGCAATCTGGTTTCAGAGCTGGTCATGGGTGCACCTCAGCCACGCTCAAGGTCCTAAACGATATCTTAACCGCCATCGATAAGAGACAATACTGTGCAGCCGTATTCATCGACCTGGACAAGGCTTTCGACTCTGTCAATCACCACATCTTCATCGGCAGACTTGATAGCCTTGGTTTCTTAAATGATTGCCTCGCCTGGTTCACCAACTACTTCTCTGATAGAGTTCAGTGTGTCAAATCGGAGGGCCTGTTGTCTGGGCCTCTGGCAGTCTCTATGGGGGTGCCACAGGGTTCAATTCTTGGGCCAACTCTCTTCTCTGTATACATCAATGATGTCGCTCTTGCTGCTTGTGTGTCTCTGATCCACCTCTACACAGACGACACCATTCTGTATACTTCTGGCCCTTCTTTGGACACTGTGTTATTAACAACCCTCCAGGCGAGCTTCAATGCCATTATAACTCTCCTTCCGTGGCCTCCAACTGCTCTTAAATACAAGAAAAACAAAATGCATGCTCTTCAACCGATCCTTCACTCATGCTGCCAAACATACCCTCGTAAAACTGACCATCCTACCGATCCTCGACTTCGGCGATGTCATTTACAAAATAGCCTCCAATACCCTACTCAATAAATTGGATGCAGTCTATCACATAGCCATCCGTTTTGTCACCAAAGCCCCATATACTACCTACCACTGCGACCTGTACGCTCTCGTTGGCTGGCCCTCGCTTCATACTTGTCGCCAAACCCACTGGCTCCAGGTCATCTACAAGACCCTGGTAGGTAAAGTTCCCCCTTATCTCAGCTCGCTGGTCACCATAGCAGCACCCACCTGTAGCACGCGCTCCAGCAGGTATATCTCTCTGGTCACCCCCAAAACCAATTCTTCCTTTGGCCGCCTCTCCGTCCAGTTCTCTGCTGCCAATGACTGGAACGAACTACAAAAATCTCTGAAACTGGAAACACTTATCTCCCTCACTAGCTTTAAGCACCAGCTGTCAGAGCAGCTCACAGATTACTGCACCTGTACATAGCCCATCTATAGTTTAGTCCAAACAACTACCTCTTTCCCTACCCTATTTATTTTATTTTATTTATTTATTTATTTTGCTCCTTTGCACCCCATTATTTATATTTCTACTTTGCACATTCCTCCACTGCAAATCTACCATTCCAGTGTTTTACTTGCTATATTGTATTTACTTTGCCACCATGGCCTTTTTTTTGCCTTTACCTCCCTTATCTCACCTCATTTGTTCACATCGTATATATACTTATTTTTCTACTGTATTATTGACTGTATGTTTGCTTTTTTCCACATGTAACTCTGTGTTGTTGTATGTGTCAAACTGCTTTGCTTTATCTTGGCCAGGTCGCAATTGTAAATGAGAACATGTTCTCAACTAACCTACCTAGTTAAATAAAGATGAAATAAATAAAAATAGTGTAAGACTTTTGAGCAGAGCTCTATGAGCCCATATGGATCTGGTCAAAAGTAGTGCACTATAAAGGGTTTAGGGTACCATTTGGAATGCAGAGAGATGGTCCCTGGATGACAACGTCCTTGTTTACCTCTACATTCACGTCAGATCACTAATCACTCCAAAGACCTCCATAACAGGATCACATCACAGGTTGAGTCAACATGAGAAATCTCCCAGCAGCAAAGATAACTGACACTAAGCTGGCCAACTAGACAGTTCTTAGTGGAACAAAGGATCAGCGTGCTCAACTCTATCTACGTACAAGTCTTTGAGTGCAGTGCTGTAAGGACACGTGATAGAAAAGGAAAACCTCCAGTCACTGTCACTAGTCTTAAGATAGCAGCATCAGAGGTCACAGAAGTAAAATAACTAAGACTTTCTGTGAGTTCAGGTCTTTCTCTCTCTTCCGACTAGCCTGTCCTGCCAGTTGTATATTGTACTGAGTACAGTCGAGCCCTATTGTTCTACTAAACCACATGGTGAGAGTGCCTCCAGCTCCATTCTTTGTCCCACAGCTGGAGGTGGGACTGTTGGGAACAGAACAGGGAATACGATCTGGGAATTCCACAATCTCGAGACATTCTGATCCAACTGACGTTCCAAAGTCCCTTTTCCTTTCCTCCATGGAGAAACGGCTGGACTGCATCCCAAATAGCACCCTATTGCCTGTAAGTGCACTACTTTTGACCAGGGCCCATCAAAAGTAGTGTACTATATAGGAAATAGAGTGCCATTTGGGACGTACCCCGGGTCTGGCAGCGAGCCAGGACGAGAACTGCCTGTTACTACACAACCATGGCTGTAACACTGTGTACAGTGTAATCATGTTACTGTGTACAGTGTAATCATGTTACTGTGTACAGTGTAATCATGTTACTGTGTGCAGTGTAATGTTCCATTGCCAAAATGACATAAAACCCAGCACGGTGGAGGGACAAAGGTCCGGAAGGTCACCAGAAGTAGGTGTGTTACTAAGGTGTGTGTGTGGCCGACCAACCTATCCCTAAAGGGGATGCTCCTTCCTCTTCTTGCGCAACAAGATTCCCTTTATAGGAGCATTCCCTGGTAGTGTCCCAAATGGCACCCTATTCCCTAATAATATAGTGCAGTACATTTGACCAGGGTTCATAGGGATACAGACTTGGAGAGTGGCTGGTGGAGGGTTGAGCTGACCCTGCTAGTACAAGCCCTAATCATTACCCTAACCCTGCCTGCCTGGTTGGCTGCCAACAACAAGACAGAGATGCATGAGAGTCCAGAATGATACAAGTTGTTAACAAAGCTAACTGGTTATACTGTTAACTGTAGATCAACACCTATACAACATGATTTAACGAAACTAAAAAATACAATCACTACACTAGACTTGTCTACATTCTAAAGAAATAAGAGTAACTCTTGAGAGACAAATGCTCCCTGTATTAGTCCAAGATAATAGAAAATCCCAAATATGCTCAACTATGTAATGACCAGACTGTAAGAAACAGATGGTGGTTTACTCACTGGTTATCCTCATCATACAGTCATGATGTGGTTCTACAGATGTATTAGTTCTCCTCTTCCCACACAGCAGTAAGTAACGTTAGATTCCAGCTCCCTAGTACCACGACCTGCTGCTGAGCGATACTGATCTCTACGGATCCCTTTCACATCCAAACATCCCTGTTTCTCACTCCCATCTCCTTTTCTCCTTCTCTCTCTCTCCCTCTCTCTCTCTTTCCATCTACCCTCAAACCGCCATGTGGCCACCCTCTGATCTCTCTCCAGCTCCACCCCTTTCTGCTGTTCCCCACTCTTCTCCCCTCCTTGTACCCTCTATCCCTCCTCTACCCCTCCTCCATTCCTCCTCTACTCCTCTACCCCTCCTCCATCCCCTTCTCTACTCCTATACCCCTCTACCCCATCTCTACCACTCTTCTACCCTCCTTTACCCCTCCCCTACCCCTCCTCTACCTCTCCCCTCCTCTACACCTCCCCTCCTCTATCCCTCCCCTCCTCTATCTTGGAGGGTAGAGGAGCCCCTCCTCTATCCCTCCTCTACCCTCCCCTCCTGTACCACTCCCCTCCTCTATCCCTACCCCTCCCCTCCCCTACCCCTTCTCTATCCCTCCTCTACCCTCCCCTCCTCTACCACTCCCCTCATCTATCCCTCCTCTACCTCTACCCTCCTCTACCCCTCCCCTACCCCTCCCCTCCTCTAACCCACCTCTACCCCTCCTCTACCCTCCTCTTCCCTCCCCTATCCCTCCTCTACCCTCCTCTTCCCTCCCCTACCCCTCCTCTACCCTCCCCTCCTCAACCTCTCTTCTACCCCCCCTTCTCTTCCCTCCTCTTCCCCTCCCCTACCCCTCCCCTACCCTCCTCTTCCCTCCCCTACCCCACCCCTACTCTATCCCTCCTCTACCCTCCCCTCCTCTACCACTCCCCTCTCTATCCCTCCTCTAACCTCCCCTACCCCTCCTCTACCCTCCCCTCCTCTACCTCTACCCTCCTCTACCCCTCCCCTACCCCACTCCTCTTCCCTCCTCCACCCCTCCTCTACCCTCCTCTTCCCTCATCTATCCCTCCTCTACCCTCCTCTTCCCTCCCCTACCCCCCCTCTACCCTCCCCTCCTCTACGTCTCCTCTACCTCTACCCTCCTCTACCCCTCCCCTACACCCCCTCCTCTTCCCCTCCCCTATCCCATCCTCTTCCCTCCTCTACCCCTCCTCTTCTCTCCCCTACCCCTCCTCTACCCTCCTCTTCCCTCCCCTACCCCTCCTCTATCCCTCCTCTACCCTCCCCTCCTCTATCCCTCCTCTTCCCTCCCCTACTCCTCCTCTATCCCTCCTCTACCCTCCCCTCCTCTACCACTCTCCTCCTCTAACCCTCCCCTCCTCTACGTCTCCTCTACCTCTACCCTCCTCTACCCCTCCACTACCCCCCCCTCCTCTTCCCCTCCCCTACCCCTACCCCATCCTCTTCCCTCCCCTACCCCTCCTCTACCCTCCCCTCCTCTACCACTCTCCTCCTCTAACCCTCCCCTACCCCTCCTCTACCCCTCCCCTACCCCTCTTCTACCCCTCCTCGACCCCTCCCCTACCCCTTCTCTATCCCTACCCTACCCCCCGGTACCCTCCTACCCAGCTCTGCCCACTACATCTCTCAGCACATTTTTGGCAGAGAACATCATGCCAGGAGCCAAGCAACAGGAGCTGTGCGTACCAATGCCTGTGTGCAATGTGGGACTTTTCTCTCCAAAGACGTAATCCCAATGAAACCTCATCACTACAATCAAATGCTACATAAAAAAAAGAGTATAGTTTGGATCCGTGGCTTGAGAATCCTTTACTCATCCCAGATCTTACCCCTCTACCACCTCCTCCCTGTCACACAGCCAGAGAGCTGGACATTGTTAGATTTAGAGGGGGAGTAAGGGATGAGGCGGGAAGGGGAGGGAGAGGGAGGACGGGGTGGAGGGGGAGTTTCTTGATCCAGATGTTTTTCCAGCAAATCGACGGAATGGAAAAGCGTGGGCAGCTAAAGTGGGGAAAACCAAAGCATGACATAAAACCATGACATAAACCGTCAACAATCAGCAGCCATGAATCTTACTTAGATCCTCAGAAAGCATCCCAAATGGTACCCTACTCCCTATTTACTATTTAGTGCATGAGAGAGAGGGAGAGAGAGAGAGAGAGAGAGAGAGAGAGAGAGAGAGAGTGAAAGAGAGAGAGAGAGAGAGTGAAAGAGAGTGAAAGAGATTGAAAGAGAGTGAAAGAGAGTGAAAGAGAGTGAAAGAGAGAGAGAGAGAGTAAAGAAAGAGATAGAAAGAAAGAAAGAAAGAAAGAAAGAAAGAAAGAAAGAAAGAAAGAAAGAAAGAAAGAAAGAAAGAAAAATAAAGAATGGATAAAAAGAGCGAGCGAGAGCTGTGGCTGTGAAAACAATAGTTGAGGGCAATACTCCCCTGCTGTCTGTCTGACTGCCCTGGGGAAGGATTCAGGAGGGACAGCAGCCTGGTCACAAACAGACTACTGCTGCACACAATTATGATCACACTACCTTAGAATAACACCAGAAACACCTACTCAGTGATCACACTACCTTACATTAACAGCCTGAGGTAGACAGACAGGCAGGAGGAAACAATATGCCCCTTCTAGTCAACCACAACCACCACCACAGATGTCTCATGTCTGAAACAAGCCTACATTTCCTCCTGTCTCTGTCTAACATTTTCTTGTCTAACAGAGTTCAATTGTGCATGGACAATAGGAAGAGCTGATTGAGGCTTAAGTAGTTGTCTCTAAATAGTAGTCTGTAGCCTCAGTGGAGAGACCCTAAGTGACTGGTTGTACGTAGGTAGTTGTACACAGAGCCAGGAATAGGCAGTAATAGGTCCAGTGAGAGCCTAGCAGAGTGCTGGCGAGGCAGTGGATGGATTGTTAATATAGCCTAGCCCCAGGTTCTGCTGGTACACTTTACCCTCCCCATACCCCCTACCCCCTTCCAAGCGCCGGCTTCAGGCTCATTCCCCAAGTCACTCTGCCAGTGTCGTGGGAACAACGTGGGTCTATTTTTAATTAACATCCCCCATGTTTCCATCATGGTCCTCTTGCCACCCTCAGGGCTACATCCTAATACCTCTCCACCACCACTACACACAATACCCCCTCATGCCCCCATACCACAGCCCATACTTCAATACAATACCCCCTCATGCCCCGTACCACAGCCCATACAATACCCCCTCATGCCCCCGTACCACATTCCACACAATACCCCCTCATTCCCCTGTACCACAGCCCATACAATACCCACTCATTCCCCCATACCACAGCCCCTTCAATACTTTCTACCAGGAGGGTTCTGATAGGGGCGGCATGGAATGGGGTGGCAGGTAGCCTAGCAGTTAGAGCGTTGGGCCAGTAACCGAAAGGTTGCTGGATTGAACTCCCAGCTGACAAGGTAAAAATCTGTTGTTCTGTCCCTGAGCTAGGCAGTTAACCTACTGTTCCTCGGGCGCCGAAGACGTGGATGAAGTCAATTATCTACTGTTTGCTGATGATCTGGTGCTTCTGTCCCCAACCAAGGAGGGCCTACAGCAGCACCTAGATCTTCTGCACAGATTCTGCCAGACCTGGGCCCTGACATTAAATATCAGGAAGACACAAATAATGGTGTTCCAAAAAAGGTCCAGGTGCCAGGACCACCAATACAAATTCCATCTAGACAACGTTGCCCTAGAGCACAACGTTGCCCTAGAGCATGGACAAGCACGACTCCAACACCATCATTAAGTTTGCTGACGACACAACAGCGGTAGGCCTGATCACCGATGACGATGAGACAGCCTACAGGAAGAAGGTCAGAGATCTGGCCGTGTGGTGCCAGGACAATAACCTCTCCCTCAATGTAGCAAGGAGATGATCGTGGACTACAGGAAACTGAGGGCCAAACAGGCCCCCATTAATATAGACAGGGCTGTAGTGGAGCAGGTCAAGAGTTTCAAGTTCCTTGGTGTCCACATCACCAACAAACTATCATGGTTCAAACACACCAAGGAGACTGAAAATATTTGTCATGGGTCCCCAGATCCTCAAAAGGTTCTACAGCTGCACCATTGAGAGCATCCTGACTGGTTGCATCGCCGCCTGATATGGCAACTGCTCGGCATCCGACCGTAAGGAGCTACAGAGGGTAGTGTGTATGGCCCAATATATCAGTGGAGCCAAGCTTCCTGCCATCCAGGACCTGTATACTAGGCGGTGTCAGAGGAAGGCACCAAAAATTACCTTGACTTACCTGCACCTCCGCACATTAACTCGGTACCGGTAGCCCCTGTATATAGCCTCGTTATTATTATGTAATCCTATTGTGTTTAATTTTTTACTTTAGTTTATTTAGCATATATTTTCTTAACTCTATTTCTTAAACTGCATTGTTGGTTAAGGGCATGTTATATTCGGCGCATGTGACAAATACAATTCGATTTGATTTAACAGTAGCTAAAGCAAGGGGCTTTTGCAGCACACAAGTAGACTACAAATGCATGGTGGGCCGGACATGTCCTGAATTCGTGAAGGGAGCTGGAGACTGGAGAGCTACTGCCGCGAATTTGGAGCCGGCGATAAGGCCGACACTCCAGCCTTTGGGAATCTCGCTCTTGCGCTCCAGTAAAATTTCTGCTCCAGCTCAGCTCCACTTGCATACTCTGGTATGGAGTTGAAACAAGAACAGCACAGCTGTAGCAACACTGCATGCACCCCGTGGAACAGCTCAGAAGATCACCCAGAAAGACCAGCCTTTCATCTGGCAGAAAAACAGCTCTTAAACTGACTCTCCGATTCTCTCTCCCAACATAGTCACCAATCCTTTCACCCAGCACAGAGCAGACTTCTAATGCTATTAGAACAATAGATACCTTAGACAACACAGTGACACATACCATGTCTCAACTACACAAGACACAAATACATACTTACAACAACATACCTTGACAGTCACTCTCACACCCACCACTGTCTACAATGTCTACTATGACAACAGCACCAAAACATCCAACGCCCACAGGGATGTAAAAACCCCTTCTGACTCTGAATTTGTCTGCTGCCCCTTTAGTTTAAACACAGTGAACCTTTTAGAATGATGCATCCTCAAGGGGTTAAAGACATGGGGGGTTACTTCAAGTTGTTTTAAAAAAGCAGACATCACATATGTTCTAAATCAGAGCTTCTACATGGTGAAGACCAGTCATGATCTCAGAGATACACCCGAGCTTTACATTTCTTCAAGCATCACTGTGATTTACAGACCTGTTCCTGGCTGAGGGAAGGATAGGGTAGTGGTCGGGTCTGGTCTCATAGGGTAGTGGTGTTCCCGTCTCCCCACTACTCTTGACCATAGTACTTCCCACATCTAAACCTCACCCTGACCCACATGAATCCCTTTACCAAGTCCTGGAAGAGAAATCCTGGAAGAGAGGCCTGTACCAGGAAACATCACGACCCCAGGCAGGGCTGAGAAAACACCTCGACAGATCCCTTCCCGTACACTCTCCACAGCCCCTCACACCTCTACCCCACTCAGCCAGCAGCTCCAAACAGATCATAAATCAAACAGCCATGCATTCTGTGAGATACATACAGTGATCAATCTCAAGCTTTAGCCCCCACCTCAGCCCCAAATTCTACATAAACACTTCCAGGCGCTGGACCAGGACCATTTTCCCACACATGCTAAAGTGTTTTGACAGCTATCTTGGAGGCCCTTCATAGAGGAGAGAAAAACATAAACTTTGGCTTTTGGAGATTTCCTTTTTCATTTCAACAAGGCATACGTCTGTCACCCCCTCTCAACACATTGTGTACCACCACCAGCCCTCCTCGCCGTTCAGGAATCAGACCATGAGTCGCAAATGGCACCCTATTCCCTATATAGGGCCCGTAGGACTTTGGTCAAAAGAAGTGCACTATATAGGGAATATGATTCCATTCGGGATGCATCCAGAGTGTTAGTTGTTAACGTTAAGAGATAACCTGAGTAGTTCAGTATGGGACATAGAAACACTACCATACCAGATGACTGATGTAAGTTTCCAAATAGTGAACTACCGGTAGCTACTAAATGATTACACTTAACTCAGAAGTTTTATTTTCTTAGAAGAATGATAACATCAAACAACACCTTTTTATCTTCTGTTGTTTTTGGTCTACGAGATATAGAGCAGTGTTATCAAACTAGACATCGGCATGAAAAATCCACAGACCTGTGTGAGGCCAGAGAGTTATAGAGAAGGCTAATTAATACCTGTGGCCAGAGGTACTGTATAGGGCAGGCTGTAGAGAGAGAGTAGAGAAGTACCTGTTGGTTGGCATTGGTGGTTCTCTGGGTGCAGATACCACCCCCCCCCCCCCCCCCCCCCCCCCCCCCCAGTGCAGTCAATAACACAACTGAGTTCTATGTAGTTAGTAACCTTGTCCTCCTGCTAATGGACATGCATGTGCACCACTTTGACAGCTGCCCTCTGTAAATCAGTCACCTATAAGCAGTGTGTGTGTGTGTGTGTGTGTGTGTGTGTGTGTGTGTGTGTGTGTGTGTGTGTGTGTGTGGGTAATATAATGTTTGTGTCTGGCAATGCTGTTTCCCTGTCATAATCTAAGCCTGTATGCTGTAATTCTCCTGTCTTTGATTGCATAGCAAACACTGTCATTTGGTTTTCCATGAGCTGTGTAATACAACTGGAGAAATATCCTCATTAATAACTGACAAACAGACAAACAGCCAGTTTACTCTGGCCCAGAACCACAGCTATCACACGTACAGGGTTAGGAGATCACACACACACACACACACACACACACACACACACACACACACACACACACACACACTCTCTCCATGTGGTGGTGCAGTTACACATCACTGCCAGAGGAGGACAGCAGAAAGGATGAACCCAGTGACGTGAGGAAACCGAGTGGAACAGTGACGACAGGCTACTGAATCACCAGGAGGCACAACCAATAACCTCTCATCTCTAACATCTTATTCCACTCGAATTGCCATGAAAACACCCTGTTTATGTTCCAACACACACACACACACGCATGCACGCACACACACACACACACACACACACACACACACACACACACACACACACACACACACACACACACACACACACACACACTCAAATACAAACATACACCCACACACACTCCATCTGAGGTTAATGTAAAGATCAAGAGAGGCCTGGACTTCACTTTCAAATGACACAATCACAGTCCACAGTTAATACATTCTGACCTAATAAAGTATTATTTCAGTGACTGTTACTGAGATACAATTAGTTAGTACCTAGTTATTGACTTGATTTGTGCCACTTTGCACTGGGAAATTATTCCGCTAGTAAGCATTTCCCCTCAGGAACGTGATTGACCTTTGAGTTGAGCTGAGCAGTGAGAATTTTCCAGCCTGGTTCTGTTAATATATGACTTGTGTGTATCGTTACACTGGATATCAGGTATGTAGACAATCATTAGCCTGCTCTATGACTGGGCTGGTCTGGACATGACAGCTGTCAGGTTAGACACACAGGCTGTAGGAGAGGCAGGACTTCTGCTAAATGGGACCAGGGTTGTCATTTGGCCTGTAGCCTGTGCGACACATCACTTTCCCTAGAGAAATAGATAAGAAGTCCTTGTCTGCCACCATCAGGGTCGTGTTGAGTAGGGCACAACGTAGGCTCTGTCACCATCAGGGTCGTGTTGAGTAGGGCACAACGTAGGCTCTGTCACCATCAGGGTTGTGTTGAGTAGGGCACAACGTAGGCTCTGTCACCATCAGGGTCGTGTTGAGTAGGGCACAACGTAGGCTCTGTCACCATCAGGGTCATGTTGAGTAGGGCACAACGTAGGCTCTGTCACCATCAGGGTCGTGTTGAGTAGGGCTCAACGTAGGCTCTGTCACCATCAGGGTCGTGTTGAGTAGGGCACAACGTAGGCTCTGTCACCATCAGGGTCGTGTTGAGTAGGCTCTGTCACCATCAGGGTTGTGTTGAGTAGGGCACAACGTAGGCTCTGTCACCATCAGGGTCGTGTTGAGTAGGGCACAACGTAGGCTCTGTCACCATCAGGGTCGTGTTGAATAGGGAACAACGTAGGCTCTGTCACCATCAGGGTCGTGTTGAGTAGGGTACAACGTAGGCTCTGTCACAGGCTTTCAGCCCACCTCGAAACCTGGGAGGCCGAAGCTTCTTCCTGTTAAGGTACTGTATCCTTATTATGATCAACATGGCTATATTTTACAGAGGGTTATCATGGCGGCTAGCAGGCCTGTAGCCTGGTTCTATGATGCATAATAACCCTTAAGTCATACAGCTACTGTACACAACCACCAAGTCATGTAATCTACAGTACACAACAACCAAGTCATGTAATCTACAGTTAATCTACAGTACACAACCCCCAAGTCATGTAATCTACAGTACACAACCACCAAGTCATGTAATCTACAGTACACAACAACCAAGTCATGTAATCTACAGTACACAACAACCAAGTCATGTAATCTACAGTACACAACAGCCTTGCACCTTCAGTCCACACTGCTAGTTATCACAGTCCTCCTGAGGAGACAAACAGACAGATCATCTCCAGCCTATTACTATTCAGCTGCCAGGTTGTAACTTCTACCAGTAGATGAGGTGCCAACAGTGTCCTGAGCCCTGAGACAGAGAGAGAGAGAGGTAATTGTCTTCACAGAGAGAGAATGGAGCCACTGGCTACAACAACAGATTCACAGGGGGGTCAGAGGGCCGTTTTGAAGGGCCACTAGAGGCTCGGGGGTCAGCTAGGAGGTCAGACTGGACAGGAGGACCTGTTCCAAACACAGACCCCTCAGTGAAGACATGAAGAAAACAAATGGTGTCAGCGAGCCAGCCTTTCTTCATGGTTTAGAGTTCTACCACAGTAAAGCACCATTTCAGTCTTTAAAAATATACATAGCTTCCCAAACAATTGTTGGTCGATACACAGATTGTAACTGAGAGAACCTCCATTCTGAAAGCCTTGAATCGTCATTTTTTAGATGCAGGCAGTTTATTTGAAAAGGTCAAAGGTATAATTGAGCCCCCTATGAATTTACCTGACCCTGTGCACTCCTTCACCAGGTTCTCCTTTTCATCCTTCTCTGTTTCAGAAGTGTGTAAAGCTCTGAAAGAAATGTATTTTAAAAAATCCCCTGGCCCTGATGAACTAGACCCCCGCCTCCTACACCTAGCTGCAGACATCATTGCTCCCCCTTAACATGTATTTTTAACCACACGCTTGATGTTAAGGAAATCCCCAAGTTATGGAAATCTGCTTTTGTACTGCCTCTCCTGAAAGGTGGAGATCCTTCGCTACTTGACAACTATCGACCCATATCAAAATTGTCTGTACTGTCAAAGGTACTGGAGTCCTTAGTTAGTAGGCAGCTAAAGGTCTACTTCCAAGAAAACAACATCTTAGATGGAATGCAATCAGGTTTTAAGTCTGGTCACAGCACTGTTTCAGCAACATTAAAGGTTTTAAATGACATCCACTGTGCTCTTGATAAGAAGTTACATTGTGTGTCGGTTTTTATTGATTTGTCGAAGGCTTTTGACACCGTGGACCATGCTGTGTTAGTGCAAAGGTTCAAATGTTGTGGAATTACTGGTCATGCTCTAGATTGGTTTATAAATTACCTATCAAATCATACACAATGTGTAATGGCGGATGGTTGTAAATCTGAGTCCATAGAGGTGTGCTCAGGTGTTCCGCAAGGTTCTATTTTGGGCCCACTGTTTTTTTGGGCCCAATTTAGTATATCAACAACATTGGGGATTTTACTGAAACAGCGGATGTTCATTTTTATGCAGATGATACTGTTCTTTATTCAAGTGGTAGTAGTTTATCTTCAGCTTTTGAAAATGCCCAAAAAGCATTTAACATCATACAACAGAATCTGTATGATTTAAAGCTGATTCTAAATTCAGGGTAAAACAAAATGCATGATATTTTCAAATGCCAGGCATGTTACAAATCATGTCATTGCTACATTGGCTGGACATACTATAGAGCAAGTTAAAGTGTACAAATATTTGGGTGTGTGGGTTGATGATAAGCTGAGCTTCACTGTGCATGTAGAGAACTTGATAAGGAAGCTCAAGCTGAAAATAGGATTGTATTACCGGCATAAAGCTTGTTTTTCTTTTGAGGCCAGGAAGGAGCTGGTACGATGTACATTACTGTCGGTTTGAGATTTTAGTGATGTTATATATATGCAGGCCTCAGCCACTACCCTGAGAGCACTTGATTCAGTGTATCATGCAGTCTTCAGGTTCATTACAAATCAGAAATGTCTAACACATCATTGTGATCTCTACAGCTCTGTTGGCTGGTCGTCATTGACCTTGTGTAGGCTTAAACACTGGTATACACTGATTTATAAGGCCATATTGGGTAAAATGCCATTTTATCTCTGTTCTTTTTTAGCCAGGTCAGTAAATAAATATCAATTACGGTCCCATTCTGATTTGCTTCTAACAGTACCAAAAATTAGAACAGGTCATGGTAGAAATAGTTTTAGTTACTTAGCACCGTGGTCCTGGAATTCTCTCCTGAACATTTTAAAATGTGATGATCTAGTTTCGTTGGTGGAGTTTAAACACTTGATCGATGTATATATCATAGAAGAATGTAATTGTTTTTAGGCCAACTGTTTTTAGTCAAGACGTTTGTGTTTTTAATGTAATATGTAATTGTTGTACTGTATGTGTTGTTTATAGTTTTGTTTAATGTTGTGTTAGTGTATGTAAGTTGTTTTGTCTGAAACGTTGTTCCCCCTGCTGCTATTGGACCAGGTCTCTCTTGGAAAAGAGATGTTATCTCAATGAGAAAAAAACCTGTATATATAAAGGTCAAATAAAAAACATTTTAAAAGGTGGAATGGTATCATGGTTTCAATTCATGGTTGCCATGTGTTTGATGCCATTCCATTTATTCCTTTCCAGCCATTATTATGAGCCGTCCTCCCCTCAGCAGCCTCCACTGATATGCAGTATATCCCCACTACAGATACATGTGCAGCTATAGATATAGGTAGAGATATATAGAGATAGAAATAGACAGCCAGTTATACAGGAATTTAGTATTGATAAACATTCCAGGGCCAAAGCACCAATATCCACTACTCCAGGCATGATTTATTGCAATAACTCTGACTGTGCAGTTGACCAATATTCTGGGTTCTGTATTTGAGTATTTTACAATGGGTTTGCCAGTAGAACATCATCCAAAGCAAATTGAAGTTCGGATGAAAATAACTTTGGGCGTAAGACAGGAATTCTGCGAGGAATTTCTCTCCATGACGGCATGAAAAGATCATTGACTGTGGACAGAGGGGGTATTGTGTACGGCCAGAGGGGGCAAAGGGGAGGATAACCACGTGTGTGAGGGTCTGTGTTCGTGAGTATGGGGGAATTGGACACAGAGGACCTATATAGTTATATTCGGATGTGAAGTGTTGGGTTTTTCCACTCCCCTTAATAGCAGCAGCAGCAGCAGATACAGGGAGAGATGGAGTCAGTCTGCTCTATAGATCTAGAGAGAGAGATTGAGTTGGACTGCAGGAATATTGACAGGAAAGAGACACATTCCTCTAGAATAGAACACAGGCCTCTTCCCTCATACACATAGGCTGAGTCCCAAATGGGACCGGCCCTGGCCCCCAATCCCCATGGGCCCGGTCAAAAGTAGGGAGCTATATAGGAATAGGGTTCAATTTGGGATGCATACAAACCCTGCTGCAGAGAGGCTGGCCTCATCCTCATACCCTGCTGCAGAGAAGCTGGCTTCATCATACCCTGCTGCAGAGAACCTGGCCTCATCCTCATACCCTGCTGCAGAGAAGCTGGCCTCATCATCATATTCTGCTGCAGAGAGACTGGCCTCATCTTCATACCCTGTTGCAGATAAACTGGCTCATTCCTTCACTCTGTGGACCAGGAAAACCCTGCTAGATATTGGACCACAGTCGCAGCTCTGTAGGCCTACTCTGCGAAATGTTTATATAATACAAAATGGTTCTAGGAATGTTGTACACTGTAGCAACTCATTGGTATGGACTCTCTTTGACTGGCTATAAGCAGTTGAATGGGACCCACACACACTCCCACACATTCGTAGCTGGAGTCTCACTGCAATGCCATCAGATTGGAAACATAAGGCCCCTGGACAAGCTTCCTGGGAATTCAGGGTGAAACTATACAAACTCCCAGTAGCTCCCAGTCACTCCCTCCCACAGTCTGCTACATTACCAGTCACTATGGCCGGGTAAACCCCAGACATGGTTTCAAATAATATTTGCAATCTTTCCAATACTTTGAGTGTTTGTTCTAGCCTGTCTGGAGTGCAAGATAGAGGGGGTTTCCCACCTCAAGCACAGATAAAGTATTTAAAATGATTTCAAATAGTATTTGAACCCAGGTGTGGTAGCCCAGTCCCTCCCTCTCCTAGCCTGCTACGTCAATGCAGCTGGCCAGCTGGAATGCTCCAGCCAGAAGAGACAGGCCACAACAGGGGATGGAGGAGGTCAGTTCACTGGACAGACTCTAATACTGCTGTGTGTGACAAAAGGTTGAGTGCATTGATAGTACCCGCACTTTATGGGCCAGTTTTGCAAACATCCTGGAATAAATAGCATGATCAATGAAGAATCTCATTTGAAACAGCGTTTTAGTTCATGACTAAGCTCAGAACACTTGGAAATGGCATCTGGACACTGCTTTTTATTGTCGACAATAACACGAATGTTTGAATGTTGTGCGTGCATGAAAATCACCACAACAATTAGATTGAAAGTCATTCGGACTACCACAATCATATAAACATCCTCAAATAGAAACAGCTGTGTCTGCGTGTGTGTGCATGTGGTGGTGACCAAGTGTTCAGTATGGGCCTCAACATCATGTTCTAACCGGACAGAACTATAGTGGGCGGAACCAAACCAATCAGTTATAAGTATATAGTGGGAGAGGGCATTCACAGCCGCCCGCTCAGATGGGTGATGGCATACCAGCCAACCTTTTTTACATGGTCCATCATTTCTCCGGATTTAGCGACCAATAGTTTTTACATGGTCCTTCGAGATGGATTTAGTGGCCAACAGATTTTTACATGGTCCTTCGAGATGGATTTAGTGGCCAACAGATTTTACATGGTCCTTCGAGATGGATTTAGTGGCCAACAGATTTTTACATGGTCCTTCGAGATGGATTTAGTGGCCAACAGATTTTTACATGGTCCTTCGAGATGGATTTAGTGGCCAACAGATTTTTACATGGTCCTTCGAGATGGATTTAGTTGCCAACAGATTTTACATGGTCCTTCGAGATGGATTTAGTGGCCAACAGATTTTACATGGTCCTTCGAGATGGATTTAGTGGCCAACAGATTTTACATGGTCCTTCGAGATGGATTTAGTGGCCAACAGATTTTTACATGGTCCTTCGAGATGGATTTAGTGGCCAACAGATTTTTACATGGTCCTTCGAGATGGATTTAGTGGCCAACATATTTTACATGGTCCTTCGAGATGGATTTAGTGGCCAACATATTTTACATGGTCCTTCGAGATGGATTTAGTGGCCAACAGATTTTTACATGGTCCTTCGAGATGGATTTAGTGGCCAACAGATTTTACATGGTCCTTCGAGATGGATTTAGTGGCCAACAGATTTTTACATGGGGCCGTCATTTCTCCGGATTTAGCAAACAATAGTTTTTACACAGACAGTTATAATGTACAGTGGGCCCGAAATGATTGGATCCCTTGATAAAGTTGAGCATAAGAGACTACAAAAAAAGTATACAAATAATGTGAAAGAAATGAAAAATACTAATACTAATAATGTTTTATTGGCGCATACTAGCTACAGTGAAAGTAGTACGCAGCTACAGGGAGAGTAGTACGGCGCCTTGCTCAAGAGCACATCGATAGGTTTTTCACTCTATCGACTTGGCTATTCGACCCAACACTCTAACCTCTAGGCTACCAGTCACCCACACTGCCTGGAGTTTCATAAACGCCATTGGCACTTCGATTGGAACCGGAGCTATGGTCAGATGACATGAAAATAGAGCTTTTTGGCCACGCACACCAGTGGTGAGTTTGGCGTTGAAAAACAGAACGATATGCAGAAAAGTACCTGATACCTATGGTCAAATATAGTGGTGTCTCTTTCTCTGAGCAATTGTATTAGTATAAAATAATATACATGTTTTTTTGTATTCAATATAGCTTATTGCTTCTCTTTATCAAGGGATCCAATAATTCGGACCCCACTGTAAATTATCAGCGAATAATGTGTTTACAAAGGACAAAGTAAATATTGAGTCTCTAGGTTTGGCAATCTCTATTCCATCAATCTCGATTCCACAAAGTAAATGCCTTCTCCTATATGTTGTGTTTAGCTACAATAGGTGTTTATATCAGGAAAAAACTGTTACAGTGGGGAGAACAAGTATTTGATACACTGCCGATTTTGCAGGTTTTCCTACTTACAAAGCATGTAGAGGTCTGTAGATGTCTGTAAATCACATTGTATGATTTTTAAGTAATTAATTAGCATTTTATTTCATGACAAAAGCAGAACTTAATATTTGGTACAGAAACCTTTGTTTGCAATTACAGAGATCATTAGACATCTTTGATCTGAGTAATTAGACCCAGGCACATGATTCTACAGGCCTCTTCCTCCTCTACCCAGATCATCACAATACCTCCACATGAAACAGAGCTGAACTATACCTCCACAGAACCACACAGTTTAGATGAATCCTGTGAGCAGATAATGGCAACAGAGTAACCAAGGCTAAAGGTCAAGTCAGTCATTGTTTGATCATAAACTCATTCATACTGTTTACTGTACTGGCTGTTGCCATGGACATTATCTTATACTCACAGATGTCATATTGCTTAATTGTTTGGTTAGTTCCTCTATTGTATTGCTACAGTGCCTTCAGAAGTATCCATAACACTTGACGTATTCCACATTTTGTTGTGTTACAGCCTGAATTCAAAAGGACCATATTGACAAAGTGAAAAATGTATTGAAAATGAAATACAGACATATCTAATTTACATAAGTATTCACACCCCTGAGTCAATACATGTTCGAATCACCTTTGGCTGTGAGTCTTTCTGGGTAAATTTCTAAGAACTTTGCACACCTTGGTCTAGTGGGCTATCAAAAAAGCTGAGACCCATATAGGGGTAATGGTGTTCCAGAAGGTGGGCTCGTTGCCTTTAAAAAAAACTAGGCAAGTGAGTTAAGAACAAATTCTTATTTAGAATGACAGCCTAGGAACAGTGGGGTAACTGCCTTGTTTAGGGGCAGAACAACAGATGTTTACCTTGTCAGCTCGGGGATTCAATCCACCAACCTTTCGGATACTGCCCAATGCTCTAAACACTAGGCTACCTGCCTTTGGATGGCAGAGTGGACCAACTTAAACTTAATCATATGTTTGACATCTTAAATGATTATGCCCCAGGTTATATGAAAAACCAACACAGTTTGTATTTGTATTTATTATGATCTCCATTAGCCGCTGCCAAATTTTAAAAATATTACAACACATTACAGAATTCACAACACACTAAGTGTGTGCCCTCAGGCCCATAATCCACTACCACATATCTACAATGCAAATTCCATCTCTATGTGTGTGTATAGTGCGTATGTTATCATGTGTGTGTGTGTGTGTGTGTGTGCATGTGTCTGTGCCTATGTTTGTGTTGCTTCACAGTCCACACTGTTCCATAAGGTGTATTTTTATCTTCTTTTTAAATCTGATTCTACTGCTTGCATCAGTTACCTGATGTGGAATTGAGTTCCATGTAGTCATGGCTCTATGTAGTACTGTGCGCCTCCCATAGTCTGTTCTGGCCTTGGGGATTTTGAAGAGACCTCTGGTGGCATGTCTTGTGGGGTATGCATGGGTGTCCGAGCTGGGTGCTAGTATTTTAAACAGACAGCTCGGTACATTCAGTTTGTCAACACTTCTCCCAAAAACAAGTAATGATGAAGTCAATCTCTCTTCCACTTTGAGCCTTAAGAGATTGACATGCATGTAATTAATGCTATCTCTCCGTGTACTTTTCAGGGTCAGCCGTGCTGCCCTGTTCTGAGCCAACTGCAATTTTTCCAAGTCTCTCTTTGTGGCACGTGACCACACTACTGAACTGTAGTGTAGGTGGGACAAAACCATGGCATGTAGGACCTGGCATTTTGATAGTGTTGTTAAGAAGGCAGAGCAGTGCTTTATTACACACAGACTTCTCCCCATCTTAGCTACTGCTGTATCAATATGTTTTGATCATGACAGTTCACAATCCAGGTTTACTCCAAGCAGTTTAGCCACCTCAACTTGCTCAATTTCCACTTTATTCATTACGAGATGTAGTCGAGGTTTAGGGTTTAGTGAATGATTTGTCCCAAATACAATGCATTTAGTTTGGGAAATATTTAGGACTAACTTATTCCTTGCTACCCATTCCAAAACTAACTGCAGCTCTTTGTTAAGTGTTGCAGTCATTTCAGTCGCTGTAGTAGCTGATGTGTATAGAGTCATCCGCATGCATAGACACAGCGGCCTTACCCAAAGCCAGTGGCATGTAGTTAGTAAAGATTGAAAAAAGCAAGGGGCCTAAACAGTTACCCTGGGGAATTCCTGATTCTACCTGGATTATGTTTGAGAGGCTTCCATTAAAGAACGCACTCTGTGTTCTGTTAGACAAGTATCTCTTTATCCACATTATAGCAGGCGGTGTAAAGCCATAGCACATACGTTTTTCCAGCAGCAGACTATGATTCATAATGTCAAAAGCCGCACGGAAGTCTAACAAAACAGCCCCCACAAACTTTTTATCATCAATTTCTCTCAGTGCTGTGCTTGTTGAATGTCCTTCACTATAAGCATGCTGGAAGTCTGTTGTCAATTTGTTTACAGTAAATAGCATTGTATCTGGTCAAACTCCATTTTTTCCAAAAGTTTACTATGGGTTGGTAACAGGCTGATTGGTCGGCTAATTGAGCCAGTAAATCTTGCCAATGAAAAAATTTATGAGCCATCTGATTCAATAAATGATGGAGTTGAGTTTGCCTTTTTACCCAAAACTACATTTAAGTTGCTCCACAGTGTCACGGATCCCTCCAGTATTGCTGCTCATTCTGTCCACCAGTTCTGGAGGTCGACGTCACCGGCCTTCTAGGGTGTACTAAACTGTGTCATTACGCACACCTGGTTACAATTCCTCACAGATTGTGTTTGTATAAATGCGCCATTTGTTTCCCCATTGGGCTGTCGATTATTGTTCCCATGTCCGTTGTTGTTGTGAGTGCCTATGCACAAACATGCAGCCTGTGCTGCATGTTTGTGCATTGTGTATTACGGGTCTTGTCCCGTGTCGTTCTACGAGGTTTACCCTCGCTCTTTTGTTTGTTTACATCCCAGTGTTTTGTATACATGTTTGTTTTGGGTGTATTAAAAACCTAGATGATGTATTCCTGCGCCTGTCTCTAAATCCTTTATACCAGCGTGACAGAATAATCAACAATTAAGGGAGACAGTGGGAATGGCCCGTCTGACGACGCTGCGACTGGTCCGTCCGGCGCCACCGCAACTTCAGAGATCCCTCCGGAACTGTTTATTACGCACACCTGGTGCCCATTTCCCAATGATTGGTAATTGTATAAGTGTGCCCTTTGGTTCACCATTGAGCTGTCGATTATTGTTCCAATGTCCGTTGGTCGTGTGAGTACCTGTGCTGTGTTTTGGCTTTTGTGCCATTTGTATTGCGCAGATGATTACGGGTCTCGTCTCTTGTGATAATCATTGTGTGCACTTGTGTATTTATTCGAGGTACTCCTCGCTCTTTTGTTTGGGTCTCAACCCTGTGTTTTGTATACATCCTTTATATATCCTTTGTATATACATTTGTTTGGTCTTCATCCCCGTGCCTGTACATGGCACGCTGTAATTTGGGTAAAGACATTTTAAAAACTATTACACTGTTAATTAAGGCTCTCGTCGAAAGGAGTGGACCAAAGTGCAGCGTGGAAAGTGTTCATGATTTTATTTTCAAATAAACACTCAAACAAAATAACCAAAGTGAAAACGAAAGCACACAGTTCTGTCAGGTACAGACACTAAACAGAAAACAAGATCCCACAAAACCCAAAAGGAAAATTACAACTTATATATGATCCCCAATCAGAGACAACGATAGACAGCTGCCTCTGATTAGGAACCACACAAAGCAAAAAACAAAGAAATAGAAAACATAGACTTTCCTTACCCGAGTCACACCCTGACCTAACCAAACATAGAGAATAATAAGGATCTCTAAGGTCAGGGCGTGACAGTACGGACTCTGGCCGCAAACCTGAACCTATAGGGGAGGGTCCGGGTGGGCATCTGCTCTCGGTGGAGGCTCCAGTGCGGGACGCAGGCCCCGCTCTGCTTAAGGCTCCCCCCACTTCGGTGGCGCCTCTGGTGCAGGGATCATTTCCGGGGCCTCCGGACCGTAGCTCTTCGCTACAGGCTCCGGCCTGTGGACTGTCGCTGCGGGCTCAGGACCGGGGACCGTCGCTGGAGGCTCCGGACCGGGGACCGTCGCTGGAGGCTCCGGACCGGGGACCATCGCTACAGGCTTCGGACCAGGGACCGTCGCTGCAGGCTCCGGACCGGGGACCGTCGCTGGAGGCTCCGGACCGGGGACCGTCGCTGGAGGCTCCGGACCGGGGACCGTCGCTGGAGGCTCCGGACCGGGGACCGTCGCTGGAGGATCCGGGCGGATCGACGCTGGAGGCTTCGTGCCATGGATCATCGCTGGAGGCTTTGTGCCATGGATCATCATTGCAGGCTCCGGGCCATGGCTCATCACTGCAGGCTTTGTGCCATGGATCATCGCTGGAGGCTTTGTGCCATGGATCATCATTGCAGGCTCCGGGCCATGGCTCATCACTGCAGGCTTTGTGCCATGGATCATCACTGGAGGCTTCGTGCCCTTGATCATCACTGGAGGCTTCGTGCCATGGATCATCACTGGAGGCTTCGTGCCATGGATCATCACTGGAAGCTTCGTGCCATGGATCATCACTGCAGGGTTCGTGCCAAGGATCATCACTGGAGGTTTTGTGCCATGGATCATCACTGGAGGCTTCGGGCCATGGATCATCACTGGAGGCTTCGTACGTGGAGCCGGAACAGGTCTCATCGGACTGAGGAGACGTACTGGAAGCCTGGTACGTGGAGCTGCCACAACGCGTCCTGGCTGGATACCCACTTTAGCTCGGTGAGTGTGGAGAGCTGGCACATTACGCACTGGGCTATGAAGGCGCACTGGAGGCATAGTTCGTAGAGCCGGTGCAGGATATACTGGGCCATGGAGGCGCACTGGAGGTCTGGAGTGTAGAGCTGGCACAAAGCATCCTGGCTGTAGCACGGCAAGTGCGGGGAGCTGGAAAAGGCCGCACTGGGTTGTGCTGCCGAACTGGGGATACCGTTTGTAGAGCTGGCGCAGGATATCCTGGGTCGAAGAGACGCACTGGAGACCAGGAGCGCTGAGCCGACACAATCCATCCTGGCTGAATGCCCACTCTAGCACGGCAACTGCGGGCAGCTGAAATAGAGCGCACCGGGCTGTGAATGCGCACTGGAGACACTGTGCGCATCTCCGCATAGCACGGTGCCTGACCAGTCACACGCTCCCCACGGTAAGCACGGGGAGTTGGCTCAGGTCTAAACCCTGACTCCGCCAATCTCCCCATGTCCCCACCCCCAAAAAAAATGTTGGAGCTGCCTCTCGGGCTTCCATCGTTGCCGTGACTCCTGGTCTCGTCGCCGTTCCTCCCTCGCTGCTTCTGCCTGTTTCCAAGGCAGGCTCTCATGCCCTGCCATTACCTCCTCCCATGCCCATGATGTCCTCCACTCCGGGGCACGCTGCTTGGTCCGTTGGTGGTGGGATCTTCTGTTAAGGCTCTCATCGAAAGGAGTGGACCAAAGTGCAGCGTGGAAAGTGTTCATGATTTTTATTTTCAAATAAACACTCAAACAAAATAACCAAAGTGAAAACGAAAGCGCACAGTTCTGTCAGGTACAGACACTAAACAGAAAACAAGATCCCACAAAACCCAAAATAGACTTTCCTTACCCGAGTCACACCCTGACCTAACCAAACATAGAGAATAATAAGGATCTCTAAGGTCAGGGCATGACATACACATTCCTGCGCCTGTCTCCCGACCCTTTATACCAAGGTGACACACAGCATTTTACTATCATTCTTTAAATAATTTATTTGTTTTATAGTATAGTGTATTTTTCTTTTGTTTAGTCACATGATTTCTCAATTTGCATTACGTTTGCCAATCGGTTATGCTGCCAGACTTATTTGCCATACCTTTTGCCTCATCCCACTCAAGGATAAAACTGTCCAATTCCTCACCAATCCAAGGGGATTTAACAGTTTTTACAGTCATTTTCTTAAGGGGTACATGCTTATTAGTAACTGGAATAAGCAATTTCATAAATGTGTCAAGTACAGCGTCTGGTTGCTGCTTATCATGCACCACAGACCAGCAAATATGCTTAACAACATCAACATAAGAATCACTACAAAACGTATTGTTTGACCTCTTATACACTATATTAGGCCCAGACTTTGGAACTTTAGTTTTCCTAAATATGGTAACTTTATTGGGATCACTTCATCCTATGGATTTGGATACTGATTTAAAGCAAATGTATGCAGCATTAATAAAGGTGTGATCAATACATGTTCATGATTTCATTCATGTGCTGTTTGTAACTATTCTGGTAGGTTGATTGATAACCTGAACCAGGTTGCAAGCACTGGTTAGTTTAAAGTTTTTTCCTGAGTAGGCAGCTTGATGAAAGCCAGGCAATACTTAAATCACCCAGAAAATATACCTCTGTTGATATCACATACATAATCAAGCAAGAGGGGACCCAGAAGAGACACACACAAAGGTACAGACACAGGCATTTGCACACAAGCACTAGCACACACACTCTACACACACGTACATTGTAATATTATTGTATGGTGGTATTATACATTTTGTATTGTAGATATGTAGTTGTGTAATAATGTTATATGATGTACTATTTTATATTTCGTTTTACATGTAATGTAAGTGCCTTAATGTGTTTGGACCACAAGAAGAGTAGCTGCTGCCTTGGCCGATTTAAGTCAAACCTGTAACCAGGCCACTCAGGAACATTCAATGTCGTCTTGGTAAGCAACTCCTGTGTAAATGTGGACGTGCTCCTGCTGAAAGGTAACTTTATCTCTCAGTCTCTGTTGGAAAGAAGCCTGAACCAGGTTTACCTCTAGTATTTTGCCTTTGCTTAGCGCTACTCAATTTCTTATTTTTGTAATAAACTCCCCAGTCCTTGCCAATGACAAGCATACCCATAATACAATGCCGCCACCAACATGCTTCAAAATTTGAAGAGTGGTACTCAGTGATGTGTTGGATTTGCCCCAAACATAACGCTTTCTGTTCAGGACATAAAGTTAATTTCCTTGCCACATTTTTTGCAGTTTTACTTCAGTGCCTTATTGCAAACAGGATGCATGTTTTGGTATTTTTGTAATCTATACAGGCTTACTTTTTTTCACTCTGTCAATTAAGTTAGTATTGTGGAGTAGCTACAATGTTGTTGATCCATCCTCAGTTTTCTCTTATCACGGCCATTAAACTTTGTCATTGTTTTAAAGTCACCATTGGTTTCATGGTGAAATCCTAGTGGTTTCCTTCCTCTCTTGTAGTGACTAGGTGTATTGATACATCATCCAAAGTGTAATTAATAACTTCACCATGCTCAAAGAGATAATATTCAATGTCTGCTTTTTTGCAAGGCATTGGAAACGCTCCCTGGTCTTTGTGGTTGAATCTGTGTTTGAAATTCATTGCTCGACTGAGGGACCTTACAGATAATTGTATATGTGGGGTACAGAGATGAGTCATTCAAAAATCATGACACTATTATTGCAACTTATTATGTGACTTGTTAAGCACATGTTTACTCCTAAACTTATTTAGGTTTGCTTTAAACAAAGGGGTTGAATACTTATTGACTCAAGACATTTCAGCTTTTCATTTTTAATTATTTTGTAAAAATTTCTAATTCCAATTTGACATTATGGAGTATTCGCCAGTAACACAAAATCTACATTTAATACATTCAGGCTGTAACACAACAAAATGTGGACAAAGTCAAGGAGTGTGAATACTTAAGGCACTGTAGGTCATCTACTGTATCAAGGTTCAGGTGGGGCTGATAGCTTGTCATGCTCCCAACACACGCCTACTGTGGTGTTCTGAGCTGTCTTGACTTGCATATCGTATTTAGGATCAAAACAACAATTCAGCGAATGACACAGCCCAGGTATGTTACATACTTAGGGAATAGTCCACAAAATCAACCCTCTGGAATGTAGGAACACTGTGGTGTGCTAGTCTAGATCAACAATATTAGTCACCCTTTACACAGCTTGCTAAAAGTGTTATTAAGTTAAGCAACACCAGAGTTACTCCATGACTGAGTCCAGCACCTTGCCATGTCCTTATACATTTAGAGTGAGTTTCCACCACCACTCCTACTACAGTATCCACTCAACTAGCTCTAGTCCAGGGCATCAGGTGAGGCTTGCTGCCGCTTAAGGCTGTGTCAGCAAGCCGCATACAACACCCTGGACTAGAGCTCCCATTCCTCCTCCTACCTCCAGCTATCCTCCAGAGCAGCTGTTGCCGGGCAATGATGCGTCCCAGGCGGTATCCGGAGCGACGGCGGTGGTGGTCCATCCTTAGGTAGATATCCTGGCTCTCTTGGGTCATACTGCCCAGACAATCCTGGCTGTCCTGACTCATACTGCTGCCCAGAGACTCACTGCCTGGTCCCTGGGACTCAGAGTGACTGTCAGACAGATCCCTGTACATGACTGCTACTGCAGCATTGGCACTGCTAGACTTGCACACACACACACACACTACACTGGCCTCTGATCTGAAAGTCTGGGGCTCGGAAGGAGAGCTGAGAGGCTAGAGGGGAGGGAGGAGGAGTGCCAGCTACACCTCTCCAGGTCAGGTGATCAGACAGCAGCCAGTGGCAGATCAGTACTTAGAGTACTGCCCACCTTGCTGAGCTCTATCCAGTGTCTGTCTGTGTGAGAGAGGGAGAGGAACCGACTGAACTCCTGAACGCGGGTCTGGAGGGAAATATAAATACCAGAAGAAAGCCTGTGAACTGACTGAGGGAGGAGGACGAGACAGGGAGGAGGACATGGGAGGGCTTAGAAAAACAGTGTTGTTAGGACCCGCCCTGCCCAAAACAATCCTCCGCTGTGGAGTGTGGACTTGCACACAAGTGGCAAGTAAATTTGTTTTTTACATTTAACCTTTATTTAACTAGGCAAGTCAGTTAAAAACTCATTCTTATTTACAATGACGACCTACAAGTTTACTCAGGAGATGGGAGTCTCTCTACCACGCTGACAAAAAGAAAGAGGAGAAATAACACCAAATAATGCATGCAGAGCAGAAATAGGCCGATACACGGGAGAAAGAGAGAGAGACTGCGAAAGAGAGAGAGAGAGAGGCCGATACCCACTAATTATCGAAATCCAGAAAAGAGCCGTTCAATTCTACAACCACCTAAAAGGAAGCGATTCCCAAACCTTCCATAACAAAGCCATCACCTACAGAGAGATGAACATGGAGAAGAGTTCCCTAAGCAAGCTGGTCCTGGGGCTCTGTTCACAAACACAAACACACCCCACAGAGCCCCAGGACAGCAACACAATTAGACCCAATCAAATCATGAGAAAACAAAAAGATAATGACTAGATACATTGGAAAGAATTAACAATTAAACAGCAAACTAGAATGCTATTTGGGCCTTAACAGAGAGTACACAGTGGCAGAATACCTGTCCACTGTGACTGACCCAAACCTAAGAAAAGCTTTGACTATGTACAGACTCAGTGAGCATAGCCTTGCTATTGAGAAAGGCCACTGTAGGCAGACCTAGCTCTCAAGAGAAGACAGGCTATGTGCACACTGCCCACAAAACAAGGTGGAAACTGAGCTGCACTTCCTAACCTCCTGCACCAATGTGTGACCATATTAGAGACACATATTTCCCTCAGATTACACAGATCCACAAAGAATTAGAAAACAACCCGATTTTGATAAACTCCCATATCTACTGGGTGAAATACCACAATGTGCCAACACAGCAGCAATATTTGTGACCTGTTGCCACAAGAAAAGGGCAACCAGTGAAGAACAAACACCATTGTAAATACAACCCATTTTATGCTTATTTATTTTCCCTTTTGTACTTTAACCATTTGTACATCGTTACAACACTGTATATATACATAATATGACATTTGTAATGTCTTTATTCTTTTGGAACTTATGTGAGTGGAATGTTTTCACTTTTGAATAGTATCTACCTCACTTGCTTTGGCAATGTTAACATATGTTTCCCATGCCAATAAAGCCCCTTGAATTGAATTGAATTGAATTGAATTGAAAGAATGAAGAGAGTAAAAAGAAGGAGAGAGATGAACGAGAGGGAGAATGCTAATCTCTCCTCCCCAAACTCACCATTCCCCAACAACCCCCTCTCCACCCCCAGGCCCCCGCCCACACCCATTCTCTAACACCACTCTCAGCCCGTCTCCATTCACAGTGGTGTTCAACAGGACAGGAAGCCTGTGGCACCTTGTGAAGAAGAAACCATTGAGCCTAAACACCGGGATTATAATGAATATCAATTGGTTAATACAGACCCCAGTAAGCTTTCCGGTTCATTAAAACAGCCATGCTACTGCCACAACATTACAGCCTCTAGAATTTGAGATTGAGATATGATGATAAGATACAGTTGTCACGTCCTGACCTTAGTTCCTTTTTTATGTCTCTATTTTAGTTTGGTCAGGGCGTGAGTTGGGGTGGGCATTCTATGTTTGTTCTGTGTGTTATAGTTCTATGTGTTTGGCCTGGTATGGTTCCCAATCAGAGGCAGCTGTCAATCGTTGTCTCTGATTGAGAACCATATTTAGGTAGCCTGTTCCCACCTGGTGTTTGTGGGTAGTTGTTTTCCGTTTCAGTGTTTGCACCATATGGGACTGTTTCGGTTTTCATTTATTCTCTTGTTCTTTTGTATTTAGTGTTCAGTTAATTAAAGGAAATAGGAACGCGTGCTGCGCTTTGGTCTACTCCTTCTTCCTCAGACGAACCGCGTTACAGCAGTTGGCAATAGTGAAGTTTAAACTAAATAATACTAAAAGTAGATCTTGAAACTTGATAACCTTCCAGTAGTATTGTTGAGTTTGGAACAGGATGGAACAACAGAAGTGATCATTCACATTTAAAACAGAGTCCACATCCTTGCAAACAGAGCAGACCCACCCACTCCCAGTCTCAGCGGGCCATTCTGGTGCTGTCACCCCTCTCAACATACAGCCTGCCTGTGTCCAGCAGCACAGGGCTCCACATGGGACTGGCGCTGCTAGAGGCCACACCACCAAGCTAAAGAGTCAAAGGGTGCCTCCCAAATACAGGGTTGGGTAGGTTACTTTCTAAATGTAATCCGTTACAGTTACTAGTTACCTGTCCAAAATTGTCATCAGTAATGTAACTTTGGATTACCCAAACTCAGTAATGTAATTTGATTACATTCAATTACTTTTTAGATTATTTTCCCCTTAAGAGGCATTAGAAGATGTCACGTTCTGACCTTAGTTCTTTTGTTATCTCTTTGTTTTAGTATGGTCGGGGCGTGAGTTGGGTGGGTTGTCTATGTTAGTTTTTCTATGATTTGCTATTTCTGTGTTTGGCCTGGTATGGTTCTCAATCAAAGGCAGCTGTCAATCGTTGTCCCTGATTGAGAACCATATTTAGGGAGCCTGTTTTCTATTGTGTTGGGTGGGTGATTATTTTCTGTTTTCTGTTGTGTGTCTGCACCAGCCAGAACTGTTTTCTGTTGTGTGTCTGCACCAGCCAGAACTGTTTTCTGTTGTGTGTCTGCACCAGCCAGAACTGTTTTCTGTTGTGTGTCTGCACCAGCCAGAACTGTTTTCTGTTGTGTGTCTGCACCAGCCAGAACTGTTTTCTGTTGTGTGTCTGCACCAGCCAGAACTGTTTTCTGTTGTGTGTCTGCACCAGCCAGAACTGTTTTCTGTTGTGTGTCTGCACCAGCCAGAACTGTTTTCTGTTGTGTGTCTGCACCAGCCAGAACTGTTTTCTGTTGTGTGTCTGCACCGGCCAGAACTGTTTTCTGTTGTGTGTCTGCACCGGCCAGAACTGTTTTCTGTTGTGTGTCTGCACCGGCCAGAACTGTTTTCTGTTGTGTGTCTGCACCGGCCAGAACTGTTTTCCGTTGTTGGTTTATTGTTTTTGTTCAGTGTTCAAGTTCTTTATTAAAGATATGGACACATACCACGCTGCACCTTGGTCCTCTTCTCCTTCATACGACAACCGTTACAGAAGAAGACAAAAATGTACACTGCCGTTCAAAAGTTTGGGGTCACTTAGAAATGTCCGTGTTATTTAAAGTAAAGCAAAAAAAAATGGTCCATTAAAATAACATCAAATTGATCAGAAATACAGTGTAGACATTGTTAATGTTGTAAATGACTATTGTAGCTGGAAATGGCAGATGTTTTATAGAATATCTACATAGGCGTACAGAGGCCCATTATCAGCAACCATCACTCCTGTGTTCCAATGGCACGTTGTGTTAGCTAATCCAAGTTTATCATTTTAAAAGGCCTATGAATTTAATTGTTTTTATCGGCATGAATTAGATTGAGCAATAAACGGCCAATTTTTATTCCATAGGCTGGGATCCGCAATATGCAGCTGTTGCAAGAGCGCATTTTTCACTGGCTGTCCACTGGTTTGAAAAACAATGATTGATAGGCAACTTAAACTTCTTGAATTCAAACAATATTGGGCGCAAATAGCTAAATGAGAGAGCAGCAATGTGATTCACATCAATGTGCTACGTAGATTTCAATAATAAGTGATATCCGTATCACCGTAGACTACACCACTGCTGTCATCCTTACCTCCAAGCGTTTATTCAAGTTGGATAATCTTTGGATGCCGACTGCAGTCGCACTATTGGAAGACATAGCTTGGACTGTAGCCTACAAAAGCTTATTCTTGCTCTTTTCCAGCGATCCATCAAACACATTTGGTGTGTCATCATAGTGGTATCTGACTTGTTGTCAGACTCGCTCAGGTGGAACAAACTTAAACTTCTGCCTTTTTTCAATGCTGATTTCAATGTTATTGAGAAAACAGTGTCAAAGTGTTTTTCTGAATTTAAATTAATCCTCGAAGTAGTCATCTAGTTATTCAAAGGTTATCTGTAATCTGATTACAATACTTATGCTGGGAGTGTAACGGATTACAGTTACCGGTTTTGTAATCCCTTACATGTAACAGATTACATGTAATCCGTTACTCCCCAACCCTGCCCAAATAACACCCTATTCCCTATAGTGCTCTGGTCAAAAGTAGTGCACTATATAGGGAATAGGGTGGTGCCATTTGGGATGCAGGCAAACAGTCAAACAGACCCTGTCCTTCTGGCTGGCAGGACCCTCCCTGTGCAACAAAGACCACCATTCACCCACAGCTCCCTTCACTTCAGAGCCCCACAACCCTCTATATGCTTTCATGCACTACCTCTGGCTTTGACTAGCTATCCCCCCCCCCCCCCTCTCCCACACACACACACCAGGAGCTGTTATACTGTGGTCCTGTGGATAAACTGTTTGTTCAGGTATTGGGTGGTGCTGTGACATTGTGCAAATGATTTCATGTGTTGACTCTACTGTTAATCACACACACACACACAAACTAAGGGTGTTAGTTCATGGAAGTGAGGGGATGGAGGTCCCTGTCTCTGGTGTGTTGGGTGGCTGCACTGCTCTGATCATTCCTGTAGTCTGAGCTTTGTGATGCTATGTGCTCTTTGGTGCTAGGTGCTACAGTATGTGGTGCTAGGTACTATGTGGTGTTAGGTGCTCTGTGGTTCTACGTGCTCTGTGGTGCTAGGTACTATGTGGTGCTAGGTGCTCTGTGGTGCTAGGTGCTCTGTGGTGCTAGGTGCTACAGTATGTGGTGCTAGGTGCTCTGTGATGCTAGGTACTCTGTGGTGCTAGGTGCTCTGTGGTGCTAGGTACTCTGTGGTGCTAAGTGCTATGTGTTGCTAGGTGCTCTGTGGTGCTAGGTGCTCTGTGGTGCTAGGTGCTATGTGGTGCTAAGTGCTATGTGGTGCTAGGTGCTCTGTGGTGCTAGGTGCTCTGTGGTGCTAGGTGCTCTGTGGTGCTAGGTGCTCTGTGGTGCTAGGTGCTCTGTGGTGCTAGGTGCTATGTGTTGGTAGGTGCTATGTGTTGCTAGGTGCTATGTGTTGCTAGGTGCTATGTGTTGCTATCTGCTATAATGCATTTTTATTATTTATCCCAACAGGATGGAACCAGGGTTGGCGATAGTATTACTAGGTGGTTGGAACCAGGGTTGGAGATAGTATTACTAGGTGGCTGGAACCAGGGTTGGAGATAGCATTACTAGGTGGCTGGAACCAGGGTTGGAGATAGTATTACTAGGTGGCTGGAACCAGGGTTGGAGATAGTATTACTAGATGGTTGGACCCAGGGTTGGAGATAGTATTACTAGATGGTTGGACCCAGGGTTGGAGATAGTATTACTAGGTGGTTGGACCCAGGGTTGGAGATAGTATTACTAGGTGGCTGGAACCAGGGTTGGAGATAGTATTACTAGGTGGCTGGAACCAGGGTTGGAGATAGTATTACTAGGTGGCTGGAACCAGGGTTGGAGATAGTATTACTAGGTGGCTGGAACCAGGGTTGGAGATAGTATTACTAGGTGGCTGGAACCAGGGTTGGAGATAGTATTACTAGGTGGCTGGACCCAGGGTTGGAGATAGTATTACTAGGTGGTTGGACCCAGGGTTGGAGATAGTATTACTAGGTGGTTGGAACCAGGGTTGGAGATAGCATTACTAGGTGGTTGGAACCAGGATTGGAGATAGCATTACTAGGTGACTGGAACCAGGGTTGGAGATAGTATTACTAGGTGGATGGGACCAGGGCTGGAGATAGCATTACTAGGTGGTTGGAGCCAGGGTTGGAGATAGCATTACTAGGTGGCTGGAACCAGGGTTGGAGATAGTATTACTAGGTGGATGGAACCAGGGTTGGAGATAGCATTACTAGGTGGTTGGAGCCAGGGTTGGAGATAGTATTACTAGGTGGTTGGACCCAGGATTGGAGATAGTATTACTAGGTGACTGGAACCAGGGTTGGAGATAGTATTACTAGGTGGATGGGACCAGGGCTGGAGATAGCATTACTAGGTGGTTGGAGCCAGGGTTGGAGATAGTATTACTAGGTGGCTGGAACCAGGGTTGGAGATAGTATTACTAGGTGGTTGGAACCAGGGTTGGAGATAGCATTACTAGGTGGTTGGAACCAGGGTTGGAGATAGCATTACTAGGTGGCTGGAACCAGGGTTGGAGATAGTATTACTAGGTAGTTGGATTCAGGACTGATCAGAAGCAACTGGGTAAATGTTTAGGCTCTGGTCTGGTATGAAGTGGGGAGTTACTCAGAGAGAAACGATAGTAGCCCTGCATGACTCTGGCTTTGGTCTGGCTCCTGACCAGCGGTAGCTTCAGAATGACTGATGAATTCCACCCCATGATCCAAAAAAACAACCTGTTAGACTGGGTATAATGCTGGGCTGCAGTAGGAATGTCCTGTTTGATTGTAAGAACTGAAGACATTTCAAAGAGAGAAATCCCAGGTCCAATATGACTGTGCCAGGTGCTTTCACTTTGAGGACAGTCTTGGCTGGGAGTCTCTTATTCACGCCAAGCACATGTTCTAGAGCAGGTGCCAGCTGAAGAGAGACTCGATCCCTCAATGTCAGCCAGGTCTTATCATGGAGCTGGATTATAGGACATGTAACTATTGTTTCTGTAATAGATGTCAGAATTACTCCTCAGTGAAAACACAACCTACAGGCATAGGACAACCTGGTAATAGGACAAGACCATTTCCAAAGAGGTGCTGTTACTTAATGGTCTCATAGAAATGTAATAGATGTGTTAAAATGATGACTCATTATGACAGTTAGAAGCAATAGAACACCAGCCAGCCAAGTCTGATCGACGCTTGCACACACAGGTCAGACAGTCAGCAGCCCAGCCCAGCCCATAAACAGTCCCTGATTGTTTAGAGTGCTTCTAAACAGACAGCAGGCCAAGGCTAGTAGTAGGTCCAATGGATGGGCTGCCAGATACATGGCATCATGGCATATCACCAGGATACAAATATGGAATAGAATGTTGGATTCATGTGTCAACCTTTCAAACAACGCAGCAACAACAAAGCAACAATGCAGCCACAGGACTCTAAAGTCAGTTAAACTCGAGAGGTGTTTCAGTACTCCACAGCTGAGTACTCCACAGCTGAGATGGACTGACAGGATTTAAACAACATTAAATACACCTCGACAGACATGTTGCTAAAACAAGACAAAGACAATATTGTGAAGGTTGATCACATACTGTGCAGTGCATTCAGAAAGTATTCAGACCCCTTTACTTTTTCCACATTTTGTTACGTTACAGCCTTATTCTAAAATTGATTAAATTCTATTTTTTCCTCATCAATCTACACACAATACCCAGTAATGTCAAAACAAAATTTGCTAATTTATTAAAAATAAAAACTGAAATATCACATTTACAAAAGTATTCACACCCTTTACTCAGTAATTTGTTGAAGCACCTTTGGCAGCAAGTTCAGCATTGAGTCTTCTTGGGTTTGACGCTACAAGAGTGTCACACCTGTATTTGGGGAGTTTCTCAGTTTCTTCTCTGCAGATCCTCTCAAGCTCTGTCAGGTTGGATGGGGAGCGCAACTGCACAGCTATTTTCAGGTTTCTCCAGATATGTTTGATTGGGTTCAAGTCCAGGCTCTGGCCTGGAGACTAGTCCCGAAGCCACTCCTGCGTTGGCTTGGCTGTGTGCTTAGGGTTGTTGTCTTGTTGTGAACCTTCCCCCCTGTCTGAGGTCCTGAGCGCTCTGGATTAGATTTTCATCAAAGATCTCTCTGTACTTTGCTCCGTTCATATTTCCCTCGATCCTGACTAGTCTCCCAGTCCCTGATGCTAAAAAATATCCCCACCACATGATGCTGCCACCACCATGCTTCACCGTAGGGATGGTGCCAGGTTTCCTCCAGACGTGACGCTTGGCATTCAGGCCAAAGAGTTCAATCTTTCATCAGACCAGAGTATCTTGTTTCTCATGGCCTGAGAGGCGTTAGTCTTTAGGTGCCTTTTGGCAAACTCCAAGCGTGCTGTCATGTGCTTTTTTACTGAGGAGTGGCTTCCGTCTGACCACTCTACCATAAAGACCTGATTGGTGGAGTGCTGCAGAGGTGGTTGTCCTTCTGGAAGGCTCTCCCATCTCCACAGAGGAACTCTAGAGCTCTGTCAGAGTGACCATCGGATTCTTGGTCACTTCCCTGACCAAGGCCCGTGATCAGTTTGGCCATGTGGCCAGCTCTAGGAAGATTCTTGGTGGTTCCAAACTTCTTCCATTTAAGAATGATGGAGGCCACTGTGTTCTTTGGGACCTTCAATGCTACAGACATTTTTTGGTACCCTTCCCCAGATCTGTGCCTCAACACAATCCTGTCTCTAACCTCTACGGACAATTCCTTTGACCTCATTGCTTGGTTTTTGCTCTGACATGCACTGTCAACTGTGGGACCTTATATAGACAGGCTTATATAGACAGCCTTTCCAAATCATGTCCAATCAATTGAATTTACCACAAGGGTACTCCAATCAAGTTGTAGAAACATCTCAAGGATGATCAATGATGCACCTAATAGCAAAGGGTCTGAATACTTATGTAAATAAGGTATTTATGTTTTTTATGTTTTATACATTTGCAAAAAATGCTAAAAACCTGTTTTCGCTTCGTCATTATGGGGTGTTGTGTAGATTGCTGAGGATTTGTTTTAGTAAATTAATTTTAGAATAAGGCTTAACATAACAAAATGTGGAAAAAGTCAAGGGGTCTGAATACTTTCCGAAGGCACTGTATATCCCCTACAGTGTTGCAATAAAATTTGCAACACAGATTAAGGACACAGATTAAGCCTAGTCCTGGACTAAAAACCAAACTCAATGGAAAATCACAATTGAAAGTGCTATATAGTCCAGGACTGTGTCCAGGAAACCGGCCCATATTATTGCAATAAGAAGACATAACTGGCACCAATCTGATTCAATTACAGTCTCCTGGGACAGTTGAGGTCAACATCTATCACATAACATCATAACATCATTATAATACTGAAATACAGATGGAGAACAGATCCCTCTAAAATATTTAATAACCTACTAGACTACTGTCCTGCTGTATGGATAATTTGACTGGTACCCCCTAGTGGTGTACTGGGCTCCCTACACACACAGACCATGATTCAGCAGCTCTTTTGAAAATACAATATCATTCTCCCAGCAAGAAGCTACAGCTGTATTTTAAATATCTGACAGAAAGGTACCTGAAGGAAATAACTATCAGTGGATGTGTCCCAAATGGCATCCTATTCCCTGTATAGTGCACTACTTTTTACCAGAGCCTTATGGGCCCTGGTCAAAAGTTGTGCACTATAAAGGGAATTATTTTTTGACATTTATTTCACCTTTATTTAACCAGGTAGGTTAGTTGAGAACAAGTTCTTATTTAAAACTGCGACCTGGCCAAGATAAAGCAAAGCAGTGCGACACAAACGACAACACTGAGTTACACATGGAATAAACAAACATGCAGTCAATAATAATACAGTCTATATACAGTGAATGTTATTTGGGATGCATATTCTGCACATTTGAATTATGAGGCAAACTAATCCAGGAAACAATTCTAACCATTAAGTATAGCCTCAGCAGCAGTGGCAGTAGGGGGTCTGGTCTCTAACCCACCGTTTCATACATCTTCTACTACAGGCTTAGCACAAACTCACATTGGGATAATAATGGGTCTTGCTTTGGTGCTACATGTGAGAGAACATTATTCACATATATTGTGATATTGTTTTGCTTTCAATCCAAATCAATCATTATAACCAACCAGCAGTAAATAAAAAGTAAAATTGTATTGCAAATTGGTTTGGTAATTTATAATTATTATTGTAAATTAGAAGATCTTTAAAAAAAAATAAACAAGAGCAAGGTAAGTCACATGTAAAACTAAGGTAAGTACACCTGGTGTACACGTGTTAATGGATATGATTACTGTAGAAGAAGAATTATGAGGACAACTGTGCAGAATGTATTCTGTGCATATAGGCTGCGTTTACACAGACAGCTCAATTCTGATTTTTTTCCCCACTAATTGGTCTTTTGACCAATCAGATCAGCTCTGAAAAAGATCTGATGTGAAAAGTCAAAAGACCAATTCTTGGGAAAAATGTCAGATTTGGGCTGCCTTAGGTCAATCCACCAATCAGCGGTACGATGTATAGTTTAAAGCAGCAATCAGCAGTAGGAACAATAACAAAGCGTTTTCCGCGTACCTGTTTCGTTAAAAAGCTTTGTGGATTCAAGGACTGAGCATCCATGATATCACAATTATAGTTGTAACCATGTTTTGAGGCTACATCGCTTTTGTTTACATTAACTGTGTTTACAGACATTGCAGTAAAACAAGTTTATATTTTGGGTTCTGATGGGGCATGACAGTTGAACTAAACTCATATGAGGCATTTATAAGATATACTCTTCAAGAATCAATGGGTAGGGTTACATATCATTAATGTATACGTCCAAAAATGGATCTAGCAACTGCTGATTGCCCCTTCAACATTCACTTGATTGATTAGAACATTAACTACAGCCAAGTTTGTAACTTAGTGGGTTTATTTAAGCTACTTGTTTAATAAAATCATGTTGGAAAACAGTTATATGCTGGACTCTATCTGTGTAAAAAAAAAGTTTTAATCTAATAAAGTTAAGAATGGCTATTTTCTAACAGAATAAATAAATATCAAATAAATATAGTGTGTATTCAATACTACACCGATACTTTTTGAAGACTGACCTGCGAGTCTTCGCTCCCTGACATTTTTCCATAGTAGATCCCAGGCTTTCGACGTGGAATCGCGCAGCGTCTCACTGAAACACCGCCGCAGCTTCAGTTTCATCGATTTGCGCTTAGTTGTCATAGTAAATCCGGGTGTCCATCATAATAAAACAAATCCCGATCCTCATGAACCCGTTATTGCGTCTTTCCTCTGAATGCGAGAGTAGAGTGTAACCATTCATTAACCAGCCATACATTTGACCGAAGAACAGATACCTGTTCTGTATAAAGTATCCATCTTTGCCAAGTCCTTCAATTAAACGATATTTGATTCGGCAGCCCCGTGCCGGACAAAGCTAGGACCAGATGTGTGGTGTTTGAAGTTTCCACCACGGTGACGGTCAGTCTATACTCACAGATAGACTACTCTAGCTGCTCTCTCTCCCTCCCTTTATCTTTCACCCCTCCACTTCCCTCCCTCCCTTCTTCCCTCTCACTCACCAGGCTACACTCACTTTCACTACACTATACAGAGCTTTCACTCTTGTGAATAAGAAGTAATACACATGGAATGTTTCAGAAAATGTGAAATTAGGGCTACATCAAAATTGATTTATAGAGATGTTGGGTTTTATGTTAAAAAGAAAAGTGAGTTAAAATGAAGTGTGTTTTTCTTTCTGATACACAAACTTGTCAGAGGTCAAACCCCCCTGAAGGAGAGGAAAGTTAAGCCTTGTGACTTTGCAGTGTCACTATCACACCAGACATCATAGTGACTTTGCTGTGTCAATATCACACCAGACATCATAGTGACTTTGCTGTGTCACTATCACACCAGACATCATAGTGACTTTGCTGTGTCAATATCACACCAGACCTCATAGTGACTTTGCTGTGTCACTATCACACCAGACATCATAGTGACTTTGCTGTGTCAATATCACACCAGACATCATAGTGACTTTGCTGTGTCAATATCACACCAGACATCATAGTGACTTTGCTGTGTCACTATCACACCAGACATCATAGTGACTTTGCTGTGTCAATATCACACCAGACCTCATAGTGACTTTGCTGTGTCACTATCACACCAGACATCATAGTGACTTTGCTGTGTCAATATCACACCAGACATCATAGTGACTTTGCTGTGTCAATATCACACCAGACATCATAGTGATTTTGCTGTGTCAATATCACACCAGACATCATAGTGACTTTGCTGTGTCAATATCACACCAGACATCATAGTGACTTTGCTGTGTCAATATCACACCAGACATCATAGTGACTTTGCTGTGTCAATATCACACCAGACATCATAGTGACTTTGCTGTGTCAATATCACACCAGACATCATAGTGATTTTGCCGTGTCAATATCACACCAGACATCATAGTGACTTTGCTGTGTCAATATCACACCAGACATCATAGTGACTTTGCTGTGTCAATATCACACCAGACATCATAGTGACTTTGCTGTGTCAATATCATAATAAGTTCAACTCCAGATATTATCGTGACAACAACCGGTTCAGTCTGCAGTAGCTTACTCAATGTTTTTCATATATAAAAGTAAAAAATGCTTTATTGAGATAATCGGGGTGCCATGAGTAGAAGTAGACAGTGTAGAAGAAGTGCAATATCTGTCTTATTCCCTGTTCAGCCCATGTTTGACCTAAGCCTTATAATGTCAACCTAGCTGAACTTCAGCAGACAGTTATGCAGTAATATAATTCTCTCAGATCTATAATACACAAGGACCAGCTGGACACTGACAGACAGCTTCTATAATAGATAGTCCTGCCTCCTGACCTGAACTCTGCTGTAACCCCCCCACACCCCCACTCTCTCCCTAACTCTTCCCTCTATTTCCCTCTCTCTCTCTCCCTCTCTCTCCCCCTCTCTCTCCCTCTCTGTCTCCCCCTCTCTCTCTCTCTCTCTCCTCTCTCTCCCTCTCTCCCCCTCTCTCTCCCCCTCACTCTCTCCCTCACTCTCTCCCTCACTCTCTCCCTCTCCGCGTCCAGCTGGGATAACATTACTTAATTTCCACCAGGACATTCACCGCTCATTGCTCTTCCCTGGTATAGGGTTCAGGCTGGTGATTTACACCGCAGGGTCAGCACCAGGCTATATCTTACTGGAGAACAACACACTGGAGGGTCAGCACCAGGCTATATCTTACTGGAGAACAACACACTGGAGGGTCAGCACCAGGCTATATCTTACTGGAGAACAACACACTGGAGGGTCAGCACCAGGTTATATCTTACTGGAGAACAACACACTGGAGGGTCAGCACCAGGCTATATATTACTGGAGAACAACACACTGGAGGGTCAGCACCAGGCTATATCTTACTGGAGAACAACACACTGGAGGGTCAGCACCAGGTTATATCTTACTGGAGAACAACACACTGGAGGGTCAGCACCAGGCTATATCTTACTGGAGAACAACACACTGCAGGGTCAGCACCAGGCTATATCTTACTGGAGAACACCACACTGCTGCTCTCTCTATAAAGGCTAATAACTATGCTATGCATGGAACTCCTCAGCGGTGACATGCTTGTTGCTATTTTCAGCTCCACTTGTCCATGCCCCATTGGGCAGAATGCCTGAAGGAACACACACGCACACGAGCACACACACTGAATTGACCCCGACCCTGATTATGAAACCCTCTACCAGCCAGAACAAAGGCTGTTGTTATCTCTGTAGAAGATTATGGCTAGACTGAGACAGACAGACAGACAGACAGACAGACAGACAGACAGACAGACAGACAGACAGACAGACAGACCCACCCACCCACCCACCGACCCACCCACCCACCCACCCACCCTACTAGAATCTGTAGTCAAATGTCTACTGTTTGCTGATGATCTGGTGCTTCTGTCACCAACCAAGGAAGGGCCTACAGCAGCACCTAGATCTTCTGCACAGATTCTGCTAGACCTGGGCCCTGACAGTAAATCTCAGTAAGACCAAAATAATGATGTTCCAAAAAAAGGTCCAGTAGCCAGGACCACCAATACAAATTCCATCTAGACAACGTTGCCCTAGAGCACACTAAAAACTATACATACCTTGGCCTAAACATCAGCGCCACAGGTAACTTCCACAAAGCTGTGAATGATCTGAGACAAGGCAAGAAGGGCATTCTATGCCATCAAAAGGAACATAAAATTTGTCATACCAATTAGGATCTGGCTAAAAATACTTGAATCAGTTATAGAACCCATTGCCCTTTATGGTTGTGAGGTCTGGGGTCTGCTCACCAACAAAGAATTCACAAAATGGGACAAACACCAAATGAAGACTACATGCAGAATTCTGCAAAACTATCCTCTGTGTACAACGTAAAACACAAAATAATGCATGCAGAGCAGAATTAGGCCGATACCCACTAATTATCAAAATCCAGAAGAGCCGTTCAATTCTACAACCACCTAAAACGAAGCGATTCCCAAACCTTCCATAACAAAGCCATCACCTACAGAGAGATGAACCTGGAGAAGAGTCCCCTAAGCAAGCTGGTCCTGGGGCTCTGTTCACAAACACAAACACAAACACACCGCACAGAGCCCCAGGACAGCAACACAATTAGACCCAACCATATCATGAGAAAACAAAAATATTATTACTTGACACATTGGAAAGAATTAACAAAAAAACAGAGCAAACTACAATGCTATTTGGCCCTAAACAGAGAGTACACAGTGGCAGAATACCTGACAGTTACTGACCCAAACCTAAGGAAAGCTTTGACTATGTACAGACTCAGTGAGCATAGCCTTGCTATTGAGAAAGGCCGCTGTAGGCAGACCTAGCTCTCAAGAGAAGACAGGCTATGTGCACACTGCCCACAAAACAAGGTGGAAACTGAGCTGCACTTCCTAACCTCCTGCACCAATGTGTGACCATATTAGAGACACATATTTCCCTCAGATTACACAGATACACAAAGAATTTGAAAACAAACCCGATTTTGATAAACTCCCAAATCTACTGGGTGAAATACCACAGTGTGCCATTACAGCAGCAAGATTTGTGACCTGTTGCCGCAAGAAAAGGGCAACCAGTGAAGAACAAATACCATTGTAAATACAGCTCATTATTATGTTTATTGATTTTCCCTTTTGTACTTTAACCATTTGTACATCGTTACAACACTGTATATAGACATAATATGTATTACTGTTTGGGACTTCTATGAGTGTAATGTTTACTGTTCATTTTTATTGTTTATTTCACTTTTGTATATTATCTGCTTCACTTGCTTTGACAATATTTAACATATGTTTCCCATGCCAGAGAGAGAGATAAGAGGGAGGGAGGTGCAGAGAGAGGAAATATCAATAATCTCCTCTCTGACTCTCTGAATGTTTGTTTTGGACAAGCCACTCAAACCACTCCTCATCTCGTTGAGAAACATGCAACTTCTCAGAGAGCTAGTTTACTTCTTTGCTCTCTCTCTTTCTCCATCTCCATCTCTCTCTCTCTCTCTCTTTCTCCATCTATCTCTATCTCTCTCTCTCTCTCTTTCTCCATCTCTCTCTCTCTCTCCCTCTCTCTCTCCCTCTCGCATGTTTACATTATGTGTGTGTGTATGCGTGGGTGCATGTGTGTATGTGTGTGTGTGTGTGTGTGTGTGTGTGTGTGTGTGTGTGTGTGTGTGTGTGTGTGTGTGTGTGTGTGTGTGTGTGTGTGTGTGTGTGTGTGTGTGTGTGTGTGGGGGTGCATGTGTATGTGTGGAATGTTGTCCGATCGGCGCAGTGAGAAAATCCCAGATGTGGAGAAGCTGATTCTGCTCTGTGATTGGATGATGAGATCCCAGGCCATGCCCCCTCAACAGTCAGGGGATAACATTCCCAACCTAATGGAAACAAGACGCACCAGGGAACTCTCACGGCCCGGTCTCTCCCTCGCCCCACTCTTACAGGCCCATCTCACTCAAGCACTATACATTTCCCGGCCATATATTCCCAAGATGCTTTTCAATTTTTCCAGAGGAGCAACATGTGGTGTGTATGTGGGTTTAGATGACGGGTTAGGGGTTAGAGAGTACGAGTAGGGTTCTCCAGAAACACACACACACACACACACACACACACACACACACACACACACACCATGACGATGCCTGCTGCTAAAGTATGTACATTTCATATCATACTAGACTGTAATAGACTGTTAGTGTCAGGATTGTAATAACAGGAGTGACCACTCAAAGGTCTACAAAGTGAAATGAAGAGAGAGAGTATAACTGGCAAGCCAAGCTAACATGGCTATCGTCACTGTTTAACAAGACGAGAATGACATGGCATGTAATGGCTCTGTTAGCCACTATAATCCATGGGAACCCATTTACTGTCTGCACCACCTGGCTTCTATTAGCACTGAAACCAACCCGCCCCCTCCCCACACACGCACACGCACATATGTATACACACACGCTTATGCACGGACACTCACACACACTAAGAGAAAGAGACGGAAGAGAAGAGGAGGAAAGGGGGTGGATTGATAATGTTTTGTGAAGGATAGATTTCATATGTTTGTCTAGCAAGATAAAGTGTGGGAGCCAGAGTATTAAACATGAATCACAGAACATACAAATGTCTGTATTTTCCTGTCTGTGTCTCTCTCTCTCTCTTTCATGTCTTTATCTCTCCCCTCGTTCTCTTTTCTCTTTATTTCTCTCTCTCTCTCTTTGTCTCCATCTCTCTCTCCTTTCCATCTCCCCCTCTCTCTCTCTCTCCCTCTCTCCCTCTCCCCCCATTCTCTCTCACCCCATCTCTCTCCCTCTCTCTCTGTCTCTTTCAATTCAATCGCTCTCTCTGTCTCTCTCTCTCTCAATTCTCTCTGTCTCTCTCTCTCAATTCTCTCTCTCTCCCCCTCTCTCTCTCTGTCTCTCTCAATTCAATATTTATCACTGTCTCTCTCTCAATTCAATCTCTCTCTCTGTCTCTCTCTGAATTCAATCTCTTTCTGAATTCAATCTCTTTCTGAATTCAATCTCTATCTCTCTCTATCTCTGAATTCTCTCTTTATCTCTCTCTATCTCTGAATTCTCTCTCTATCTCTGAATTCTCTCTCGATGTCTGAATTCTCTCTCTCTCTCTCTATCAATTCTCTCTCTCTCCCCCCCTCTCTCTCTGTCTCTCTCAATTCAATCTTTCTCTCTGTCTCTCTCTCTCAATTCAATCTCTCTCTCTGTCTCTCTCTCTGAATTCAATCTCTTTCTGAATTCAATCTCTATCTCTCTCTATCTCTGAATTCTCTCTATCTCTCAATTCAATTCAATTCAATTCAAGGGATTTATTGGCATGGGAAATGTGTTAATATTGCCAAAGCAAGTGAGGTAGATAATATACAAAAGTGAAATAAACAATACAAATTTACAGTAAACATTACACATACAGAAGTTTCAAAACAATAAAGACATTACAAATGTCATATTATATATATATATACAGTGTTTTAACAATGTACAAATGGTTAAAGGACAAAGATGAAATAAATAAGCATAAATATGGGTTGTATTTACAGTGGTGTTTGTTCTTCACTGGTTGCCCTTTTCTCGTGGCAACAGGTCACAAATCTTGCTGCTGTGATGGCACACTGTGGAATTTCACCCAGTAGATATGGGAGTTTATCAAAATTGGATTTATTTTCGAATTCTTTGTGGATCTGTGTAATCTCTATCTCTGAATTCTCTCTCTCTCTCTGAATTCTCTCTCTCTCTCTCTGAATTCTCTCTCTCTCTCTGAATTCTCTCTCTCAATTAAATTAAATTTGCTTTATTGGCATGACGTGACAACGTACAGTACATATTTCCAAAGCTTACTTTGGATATTTACAATATGAAAATAATGAGAATCAAAATTGTCAACGGGACAACAGTAACAACAATAACCAAGGGTCATGTAACGGCATTCCTCCTCCTCTTCTGAGGAGGAGAAGCGATAAGGATCGGAGGACCAATGCGCAGTGTGGTAAGTGTCCATAACGTTTATTTTAAGACATAAACTGAACACTATGAAATACAAAACAATAAACGTGAACATGAACGAAAACCGAAACAGTACCGTCTGGCAACAAACACTCACACGGAAACAAACACCCACAAACCAAAAGTGAAACATAGGCTACCTAAGTATGATTCTCAATCAGAGACAACTAACGACACCTGGAGACTAACACCAGGGGCTGAGTATTTTTCTAGAATAGTGGCCAAATCTAATGTAAATATTGAAGAGTGCAGGGCTCAGATTGCAACCCTTGTGAAGGCCCCGTCCCTGGTTAAAGAATTCTCTTCCTTTCTTGACAATTTTGATGCTGCATGTATTGCCAGTATACATTCATTTTATTATGTCATATGTTTTACCCCCTACACCACTTTCAATAACTTTGTAGAACAGTCCTGTATGCCAAATAGAATCAAATGCTTTTTGGAAGTCAATAAAGCAAGTGTTGTGTCTTTGGCTATGCCGGATTAAGTGATATGACATGCTATTCTATAAAATAATTTCTCTGTAATTAATTTTACCTGATTAAGCTAATCAGGTAATTGTAATTAACCTGAAAGTCGGGGCACCACGAAATACTGTTTATAGAGCTGTTATCTTCCGAGTAAACTCTCATTAAGAAGCTAAAATTATATTTAATCTTTTCACAAATAGTTTCATATTTAAACGTTTAAATTGCACAACAATTCCATGTGAATCTGATAACTGGAATGTGTAGACTTTCCAAGATACAGTTTATGTCATCCTATCATCAGTAATAATGTCTCAGATGCCAACTGATGTGACAACATATTAATTAAGTACCAACGCATATTTTCAACTGGTTGGATTACCGAAATTGTCACACCCTGGTCAAAGTATTTTGTGTTTATCTTTATTTATTTGGTCAGGCCAGGGTGTGGCATGGGTTTTTGTATGTGGTGTGTATGTATGGGGATTGTAGCTAGTGGGGTGTTCTAGCTAAGTCTATGGCTGTCTGAAGTGGTTCTCAATCAGAGGCAGGTGTTTATCGTTGTCTCTGATTGGGAACCATATTTAGGCAGCCATATTCTTTGAGTTTGTCGTGGGTGATTGTCCTTAGTATCATGATGTCCTTGTTCTGTGTTAGTTTTACACAAGTATAGGCTGTTTCGGTTTTCGTTACGTTTATTGTTTTTGTAGTGTTTGTATTGATTCGTGTTTTACGTTTGTTCATTAAAACATGGATCGCAATCTACACGCTGCATTTTGGTCCGACTCTCCTTCTCATCAAGAAAACCGTTACAGAATCACCCACCACAAAGGGACCAAGCAGCGTGTCAACAGGCAGGAACAGCCCAAAGTGGAGTACAGTATGGACTATACTTCTTGGGAGGAGATAGACAGGTGGGCGGTCGACCCAGGGAGAGTGCCGGAGCCCGCCTGGGATTCGATGGAGCAGTGCGCGGAAGGATATAGGAGAATGGAGTTTGTGAAGCAAGCAAGGCGGCGCGGACGGAGGCCCCAGAGTCAGCCCCAAAAATTTCTTGGGGGGGGGGGCTCAGGGAGAGTGTGGCAGAGTCAGGAGCCAGACCTGAGCCAACTCTCCCTGTTTATCGTGAGGAGCCAAGGAGGAGACCAGAACCAGAGCCGGTGTTGGAGGTGAACGAAACAGAGACTGTGAAGGAGTTAATGGGGAAATTGGAGGAGAGAGAAATGAGGGAGTTGCTGTGTTGGTGTTTTAAACATGGAATTCGCCCGACGGAGCGTGTCGGGGATTTGATGGCATCTGGGTCAGCGCTCCATACTCGTCCTGAGGTGCGTGTTAGTCGGCTGGTGAAGATGGTGCCAGTCTCACGCACCAGGCCTCCTGTGCACCTCCCTAGCCTTGCACGTCCTGTGCCAGCACCGCTCTCAAGATCTCCAGTACGCCTTCACGGTCTAACCCATCCTGTGCCACCTCCACACCCCAGCCCTCCGGTAGCAGCTCCCCGCACCAGGCTTCCTGTGCGTGTCCTCGGCCCAGTACCACCAGTGCCAGCACCACGCATCAGGCCTACAGTGCGCCTTGCCTGTCCAGCGCTGTCGGAGCCCTCCTCCTCTCCAGCGCTGTCGGAGTCTCCCGCCTGTTTAGCGCTGTTAGAGCCTTCCTTCTCTACAGCGCTGCCGGAGTCTCCCGCCTGTTCAGAACTGCCAGTCTGCATAGAGCTGCCAGTTTGCAAGGAGCTGCCAGTCTGCATAGAGCTGCCAGTCTGCATAGAGCTGCCAGTCTGCATAGAGCTGCCAGTCTGCAAGGAGCTGCCAGTCTGCAAGGAGCTGCCAGTCTGCAAGGAGCTGCCAGTCTGCAAGGAGCTGCCAGTCTGCAAGGAGCTGCCAGTCTGCAAGGATGCCGCCAAAGCTGCCAATTAGCATGGAGCAGCCAGAGCCGCCAGTCAGCATGGAGCAGCCAGGGCCGCCAGTCAGCATGGAGCAGCCAGGGCCGCCAGTCAGCATGGAGCAGCCAGGGCCGCCAGTCAGCATGAAGCAGCCAGGGCCGCCAGTCAGCATGGAGCAGCCAGAGCTGCCAGTCAGCATGGAGCAGCCAGTCAGCATGGAGCAGCCAGTCAGCATGGAGCAGCCAGTCAGCATGGAGCAGCCAGAGCTGCCAGTCAGCATGGAGCAGCCAGAGCTGCCAGTCAGCATGGAGCAGCCAGAGCTGCCAGTCAGCATGGAGCAGCCAGAGCTGTCAGTCAGCATGGAGCAGCCAGTCAGCATGGAGCAGCCAGAGCTGCCAGTCGACCAGACTCTTCCAGATCTGCCAGTCGACCAGATCTGCCAGTCGACCAGACTCTTCCAGATCTGCCAGTCGACCAGACTCTTCCAGATCTGCCAGTCGACCAGACTCTTCCAGATCTGCCAGTCGACCAGACTCTTCCAGATCTGCCAGTCGACCAGACTCTTCCAGATCTGCCAGTCGACCAGACTCTTCCAGATCTGCCAGTCGACCAGACTCTTCCAGATCTGCCAGTCAGCCAGGATCTGCCAAAACCACCAGCCAGCCAGGATCTGGTAGATTCATCAACCTGCCTGAGCTTCCTCTCACTCCTGAGCTTCCCCTCAGTTCCGAGCTTCCCCTCAGTTCCGAGCTGCCCCTCAGTCCCGAGCTGCTCCTCAGTCCAGTGGGGTTCTGGGTGAGGACTACTAGGCCATGGTCGGCGGCGAGGGTGGACTATCCAGGGACGCGAGGAGAAGGGACTAAGACATTGATTGAGTGGGGTCCACGTCCCGCGCCGGAGCCGCCACCATGGACAGACGCCCACCCGGACCCTCCCTATTGTTTTGAGGTGCGTTCGGGAGTCCGCACCTTAGGGGGGGGGGTTCTGTCACACCCTGGTCAAAGTATTTTGTGTTTATCTTTATTTATTTGGTCAGGCCAGGGTGTGGCATGGGTTTTTGTATGTGGTGTGTATGTATGGGGATTGTAGCTAGTGGGGTGTTCTAGCTAAGTCTATGGCTGTCTCAAGTGGTTCTCAATCAGAGGCAGGTGTTTATCGTTGTCTCTGATTGGGAACCATATTTAGGCAGCCATATTCTTTGAGTTTGTCGTGGGTGATTGTCCTTAGTATCATGATGTCCTTGTTCTGTGTTAGTTTTACACAAGTATAGGCTGTTTCGGTTTTCGTTACGTTTATTGTTTTTGTAGTGTTTGTATTGATTCGTGTTTTACGTTTGTTCATTAAAACATGGATCGCAATCTACACGCTGCATTTTGGTCCGACTCTCCTTCTCATCAAGAAAACCGTTACAGAAATATGGTTCAGTTTCCCACCTTTTGATGTTACCAGACTCTCTATGTTTGTCACGTTCTGACCATCGTTTGTGTGTGTTTTCCTTGTTTTAGTGTTGGTCAGGACGTGAACTGGGTGGGCATTCTATGTTGGATGTCTTGTTTGTCTATTTCTATGTCTGGCCTGATATGGTTCTCAATCAGAGGCAGGTGTTAGTCATTGTCTCTGATTGGGAACCATATTTAGGTAGCCTGGGTTTCACTGTGTGTTTGTGGGTGATTGTTCCTGTCTATGTGTTTTTCACCAGATAGGCTGTTTTTCGGTTTTCATTACATTTATTATTTTGCACTGTTTGTATTTTGATTCGTGTTTTACGTTTGTTCATTAAAACATGGATCGCAATCTACACGCTGCATTTTGGTCCGATCCTTGTTCTACATCTTCATCAGAGGAGGAGATAGAAGAAAACCGTTACAGAATCACCCACCACAAAAGGACCAAGCAGCGTGTCAACAGGCAGGAGCAGCGCGAGGAGAAGCGCAATAAGGATTTCTGGACATGGGAGGAAATCCTCGACGGGAGAGGACCCTGGGCTAAACCAGGGGAGTGTAGCCGCACTAAGGTGCAGCGGGAGAAGAAACAACAGGAACAGCCCAAGGAGGAGTACAGTATGGAGTATACTACTTGGGAGGAGATCGACAGGTGGGCGGCCGACCCAGGGAGAGTGCCGGAGCCCGCCTGGGATTCGCTGGAGCAATGCGAGGAGGGTTACCGTAGAATGGAGGCGGTGAAAGCAGAGAGGCGCTGGTATGAGAAGGCAGCACGGCGACGCGGATGGAAGCCTGAGAGGCAGCCCCAAAAATTTCTTGGAGGGGGGCTAACAGGGAGTATGGCTATGCCAGGTAGGAGACCTGGGCAGACTCCCTGTGCTTACCGGGGGGCTAGAGAGACCGGACAGGCACCGTGTTATGCAGTGGTGCGCACGGTGTCTCCAGTGCGGGTGCATAGCCCGGTGCGGTATATTCCAGCTCCGCGTGTCTGCCGGGCTAGATTGAGCGTCGAGCCTAATGCCATGAAGCCGGCTCTACGCAGCTGGTCCCCAGTGCGTCTCCTTGGGCCGGTTTACATGGCACCAGCCTTGCGCTCGGTGTCTCCGGTTCGCCTGCATAGTCCAGTGCGGGCTATTCCACCTCGCCGCACTGGCAGGGCGACCGTGAGCATTCAACCAGGTAAGGTTGGGCAGGCTCGGTGCTCAAGAGCTCCAGTGCGCCTGCACGGTCCGGTTTTTCCAGTACCACCTCCACACCCCAGCCCTCCGGTAGCAGCTCCCCGCACCAGGCTTCCTGTGCGTGTCCTCGGCCCAGTACCACCAGTGCCAGCACCACGCATCAGGCCTACAGTGCGCCTCGCCTGTCCAGCGCTGTCGGAGCCCTCCTCCTCTCCAACGCTGTCGGAGTCTCCCGCCTGTTTAGCGCTGTCAGAGCTTTCCGCCTCTACAGCGCTGCCGGAGTCTCCCGCCTGTTCGGAACTGCCAGTTTGCAAGGAGCTGCCAGTTTGCAAGGAGCTGCCAGTTTGCAAGGAGCTGCCAGTTTGCAAGGAGCTGCCAGTCTGCAAGGAGCTGCCAGTCTGCAAGGAGCTGCCAGTCTGTAAGGAGCTGCCAGTCTGCATGGAGCTGCCAGTCTGCATGGAGCTGCCAGTCTGCAAGGAGCTGCCAGTCTGCAAGGAGCTGCCAGTCTGCATAGAGCTGCCAGTCTGCAAGGAGCCGCCAGAGCTGCCTTTCTGCAGGATGCCGCCAAAGCTGCCAGTCTGCAAGGAGCCGCCAGAGCTGCCAGTCTGCAAGGAGCCGCCAGAGCTGCCAGTTAGCATGGAGCAGCCAGAGCTGCCAGTCAGCATGGAGCAGCCAGGGCCGCCAGTCAGCATGGAGCAGCCAGGGCCGCCAGTCAGCATGGAGCAGCCAGGGCCGCCAGTCAGCATGGAGCAGTCAGTCAGCATGGAGCAGCCGGAGCAGCCAGTCAGCATGGAGCAGCCAGTCAGCATGGAGCAGCCAGAGCTGCCAGTCAGCATGGAGCAGCCAGTCAGCATGGAGCAGCCAGAGCTGCCAGTCAGCATGGAGCAGCCAGTCAGCACGGAGCAGCCAGAGCTGTCAGTCAACCAGACTCTTCCAGATCTGCCAGTCGACCAGACTCTTCCAGATCTGCCAGTCGACCAGACTCTTCCAGATCTGCCAGTCGACCAGACTCTTCCAGATCTGCCAGTCGACCAGACTCTTCCAGATCTGCCAGTCGACCAGACTCTTCCAGATCTGCCAGTCGACCAGAATCTTCCAGATCCGCCAGTCGACCAGACTCTTCCGGATCCGCCAGTCGACCAGACTCTTCCAGAACCGCCAGCCAGCCAGGATCTGCCGGATCCAACCACCTGCCTGAGCTTCCTCTCAGTGCTGAGCTTCCTCTCAGTGCTGAGCTTCCTCTCAGTGCTGAGCTACCCATCAGTCCCGAGCTACCTCTGTCCCGAGCTGCCCCTCTGTCCCGAGCGGTCTTTAAGGAGGGTAACCTATCTAGGGACGCTAAGGAGGTGGACTAAAACTGTTATGGAGTGGGGTCCACGTCCAGCGCCAGAGCCGCCACCGCGGACAGATGCCCACCCACACCCTCCCCCATAGGTTTAAGTTGTGCGTCCGGAGTCCGCACCTTGGAGGGGGGGTACTGTCACGTTCTGACCATCGTTTGTGTGTGTTTTCCTTGTTTTAGTGTTGGTCAGGACGTGAACTGGGTGGGCATTCTATGTTGGATGTCTTGTTTGTCTATTTCTATGTCTGGCCTGATATGGTTCTCAATCAGAGGCAGGTGTTAGTCATTGTCTCTGATTGGGAACCATATTTAGGTAGCCTGGGTTTCACTGTGTGTTTGTGGGTGATTGTTCCTGTCTATGTGTTTTTCACCAGATAGGCTGTTTTTCGGTTTTCATTACATTTATTATTTTGCACTGTTTGTATTTTGATTCGTGTTTTACGTTTGTTCATTAAAACATGGATCGCAATCTACACGCTGCATTTTGGTCCGATCCTTGTTCTACATCTTCATCAGAGGAGGAGATAGAAGAAAACCGTTACAATGTTAACAAAGGGGTTTTCAATAGTCACATCGGTAGAGTAGAGAGAGGAAAAAGGGGAAAGGTATTTATGGGGGTCATAAACCTCCCCCAACAGGCCAACGTCATGTCATAAGCATACATGTTGGTATTATTTTGGTGAACACGTTTATCTATCAGGGTATGTAGGGTGTAAATATGATCAGCCATGCAATGTTTTGGTATAAATCCAATTTGGCTTGTACTCAAAACATTGTGCTATAAAGGAAGTTTAAATGTATAATACTACAGAACATCTTTCCCAGGTTACTGTCTCTGTTCTTAAAAATTGGGGTTATGCGTCCTTGATTCCAGATGTCAGGACAATAACCTACACTCAGGATCAAATTAAGCAGTTTTAATATAGCCAATTGACATTTTGCACTAGTGAGTTTGAGCATCTCATTTAGGATGCCATCAGGTCTGCATGCTTTTTTAAATTTGAGAGCCTGAGGTTTCTTATAGAGCTCCTGGTCAGTAATTGGGGAGTCCAATGGATTTTGATTGTCCTTTATAGCTTTTTCTAATCCATTAAACTTCTCATGAATTTGGCGTTCTGCATTTGTGTCAATTTGAACGGTGTTGTAGAGTGTTTTAAAATGGGTTGTCCATATGTCACCATTTTGTATCACTAATTCCTCTTGTTTAGATTTTTTTAGTTATTTCAAATTTCGGCAGAAGTTGTTTGTGTTTCTGGACTCCTCAATTAGTGTCAGCTGCCTGCTGTTGTACTGTTCTTTTTTTGTTCTGAGTGTACGTTTATAGAGTTTTGATGAAGGCGTAATTGACCATTATTTGGGTCTCTGTGCTTTTGGTTGGATTTTACAATCTGAATCAAACCAGTTGTCATCTGTGGTCTTCGTTTTGTTTTTTAGCAATTTAAGTTGTGCTTCTTTTGCCATTTGTTGTAGATTGATGCCATCTTTACTGTGAGTGAATGTGGTATCCATCTCTATTTTGGTTACTGGTTGCTTTCTGGTATTCTTCTGTGCTGTTTTGGGCCCATCTGCATGAATTTCTGATGTTGTACAGCTTACTGGGCTGTGAATGTGTGGTTGTTTCCATGTCTGTTCTTTTGAGGAACAACGTAATTTGGCTGTGATCAGATAGAGGTTAGTGGCGTGACAGTGAATGAGCTCAGAGAGAAAGGGTCCATGTCTGTAATCATATAGTCCACTGTGCTGTAACCAAGAGGTGAGCAATAGGTGAATCTCCCCAAAGAGTCCCACCGTAGTCTCGCTCTCGCTCTCGCTCGCTCGCTCTCTGTCTCGCTCGCTCTCTGTCTCGCTCTCTCTCTCTCTCGCTCGCTCTCTGTCTCGCTCTCTCTCTCTCTCGCTCTGTCTCTCTCTCAATGCAATCTCTCTCATTCTTAATTCAATCTCTCTCTCTCTTATTGCTCTTTATGCCTCTCTGTAAAGAGGCATAAAGTAGCCTTTTGTTATTAGAGGGTGTTGCTGTACCAATGTTACAGCAGTGTACAGGTGAAAGCACAGAGCTATGTAAAGCTCCTGCTGCATGCTTCCTCACAGCCAAGCTCCACTGGACAAACACACAGCCAGGAGAGGACAGACAGACTGACTGCCATTCAACAGAAATGGAGGTGGTCATGCTGGCTCTGTAGGCATGTCCCAGAGCAGAGTCCTGGGCTGTTAATGGCCATCCTGCCTCATTAACTCTGACTAAACCCTGTTTTCTCACAAATGCACCTTTTTCCCTATTCCAGAGCGCTTATCAAAAGTAGTGCACTATATAGGGAAGCGGGTGCATTTGTGACACAGTGCAGGCAGCATGAACTAACTGTTCACAATGGCACAATCAAACTACAGGATGGATTTATATTGGGTCATTCATTCTGGTAATGATGGGGATTTTGTGGCCACGCTCAGGGTTTTATCCAGGATACAAGGCATCAGAAGTAACGTGGCATTTCAAATGACAAGAGCTTTAATACAACATGACTAATGGTTTCTAGTAGTAGTTTGAAGTAGTTTCTCACATCTTCTGCGAAGCCTAATGAAGAAGAGTCTAATGACTGTATATATAGGAAAGAGTCTTTTTTAAACCTAGGACTGTTTTTTCATCTGGCTGGTATGTGGCCTCACGAAACCACAAGTTACTATCCATCTTTCCCCGTGTGTAATGTTTCATTCTCTGGCAAGGCCAGGAGCTCTTTATAAAGCTACACATGACGACTGGCTAGTAAATATAACACATGATGTCATAGATCAGACCATGCTGGCCAATGAGAGGAGGGGGAGTGAGTAACAGTCTAATGACATGGAAACAGGTTTTCCAGGAGTTCCAAGTTCTGAGCGTAGTCACTATTGACACATCAACACTGTCCAGACCTGCTGTCTATTATAGTATTTTAAGGTCGCAAAATGGATAAAAACACTGAATGTCCTGGCCACTGGAAAACCCAAACGAACGCACACAGCGCCTTCACTAAATATATAGGCCACCTTGGAGAGAACACCTGTTTTCTATTGAGGCCACAGCAACGACATGCTTCAACCAGCCGGTGATCCTTCAGCCACTTCTCCATAACACTGTGGTTACTTCCCAAATTAACCCCTATTTTCCTATGTAGTGCACTACTTTTAACCAGGGGCCATATGTCTCATGTCAAAGTAGTGCACTATGTAGGGAATACGTCATGTATTTTTGTATAGAATCTATAGATCTGTCCTGACATCTCTGTTCCAGTTCTGTCGCTGGTCATCTTCTCCAACCGGGCCTAGTGAGTGCCCCCCCCCCTCACACACACCTTCTGCTAGACTCTCCCTCGGTCCTCTTCCCCCTCGGTCCTCTTCCTCCTCGGTCCTCTTCCCCCTCGGTCCTCTTCCCCCTCGGTCCTCTTCCCCCTCGGTCCTCTTCCCCCTCGGTCCTCTTCCCCCTCGGTCCTCTTCCCCTTCGGTCCTCTTCCCCCTCGGTCCTCTTCCCCCTCTGTCCCCCTTATGACCTTGACTGACGCCATACATAGGTGTGATCATAAACGCATCAGTAAGATAGGGACTGTCTGAGTTCAACATGCTCGCCCCCACACTAAGTTGTGCCTACATTCTGCATGTGTTCTGGCTACGGTTCTACAGGTGATACCCCATTCTCCCTCATCATCAATCCTGTGTGTGTGTGTGTGTGTGTGTGTGTGTGTGTGTGTGTGTGTGTGTGTGTGTGTGTGTGTGTGTGTGTGTGTGTGTGTGTGTGCATGTGCGTGTGTGTGCCTGTACGTGTGCGTGTGCGTGTGCGTGTGTGTGTGTGTGCATGTGACAGCCTGGGAGTGTTCTGGTAGAGGAGCAGAGAAACTGCAGCAGTCTAGGGTCACTGGTAGAGGGAAAAGAGGGTGAGAAAGGAAATAGGAGAAATGAGTTGAGGTTGGAAGAGGAAGAGAGAGGTTGCAGAGAGATGGGAGGGGGAGAGAGAGGCTGGGGAGAGAGAGCGAGTGAGAGAGCATGAGAGAGATAGTGAGAAAGAGAGAGTGAGAGAGAAGGAGGCCTCGGTTTGAGAAGGCAGCTGGGAGCAATGTGATGTGCCTCTGGTGGGACAGAGATGAGTCAAACAAAAATAAAAGACACATCTTCTGGATGATTATCACCAGCCTGGCCTGGAGTTATATAACAGGCACTGGAGTCATCTGGACCCAGGACCCAGAATAGTGATTTAGAATACTGTATATACCGACTGGGCTAGTACATACCTTGTTTTACACCAAGATTAATTATTATTATGAATTAATATTATTCCACATTATCTCTAATAGTGTTCCCAAGTTTTCTAATGTTCCTGATCTAGTGTTCCTTACTGTTCTAGGAATGGTCCCTGTGGCAAAATCAATTGACTACACTCAGCTTCAGCCAAGTTCATATTAATGGTGTAGGACTCTATTGTAAATCACATATAAACAAAACAGTTAGCATCCATTAGACAACTCACAACTATTCGCTGCAAATGAATATACTAGGGTATAGCCTGATCTGATGTGAGGATGACATGTTGGGGTGTAATCATGAGGAGGAGGACTCCTCCATGGTTAACCAGTCAGTCAGTACTCTGTAGAGTTGATCAAAGCAGCAGCCTGACAGTAGAGTCAATAGGACCAGCAGCATGGCTCAAGTCCTTATTATAACAAGGTGAAATTGAAGAGTGAAGAGGAAGTAAACTAAAGAAGAAAGACAGTTGTACAAAGAGTCTTAAAGATGCGTCCTTTTTCCTGGTGAGGGAAGTCAGCCAGGTTGTTGAATGCTTTTCCCTGGAGTCATTCACAGAGAGGTGTGAGGAACGCAGTGTCTTAATAACCCAATGGAGCCTTCAGACACGGAGAGTCTTATTAAGAGAATGAACCCTTTCCACACAGCTCTTCCTTTGTTTTCACAGAACCACAGAATAACTGGCTTCAGATTGTACCAGTCAACACAGATTAGAGGATGTATTCAGAGAGGAGATCTGTGTGTGTGTGTGTGTGTGTGTGTGTGCGCGCGCGCGTGCGTGTGTGTGTGTGTGTGCGTGTGGTCTAGGACAGTGATAGACAGTTCTAGGGCACTGCAGTGTCCTGTCCCATCACTGTGAGAGGGCAGGTCAGCCAAGGTGATGTTTACCATAACAAAACACCCGGACGGTAATTAAAGCTGCAGGTTATAGGCCACGTCTGAACGACACAGCGGCTAAGTGCAACTGCTATTTTCTTGCACTGTGTCACATCTCCATCTCACTCTCTCCATCTCCTTCTCTCCATCTCCATCTCTCCATCTCTCTAGTTCCCTCTCTCTAGCTCTCTCTCCATCTCTCTATAGTTCCCTCTCTCTAGCTCTCTCTCCATCTCTCTATAGTTCCCTCTCTCCATCTCCCTCTCTCCATCTCCCTGTCTCCATCTCCCTCTCTCCATCTCCCTCTCCCTCTCTCCCTCTCTCTAGTTCCCTCTCTCTAGCTCTCTCTCTCCATCTCCATCTCTCCATCTCTCTAGTTCCCTCTCTCTAGCTCTCTCTCTCCATCTCCCTGTCTCCATCTCCCTCTCTCCATCTCCCTCTCCCTCTCTCCCTCTCTCTAGTTCCCTCTCTCTAGCTCTCTCTCTCCATCTCCCTCTCTCAATCTCCCTCTCTCTAGCTTCCTCTCTCCATCTCCCTCTCTCCAGCTCCCTCTCTCCAGCTCCATCTTTCCAGCTCCCTGTCTCCCTCTCTCCAGCTCCATCTTTCAATATCCCTCTATCTAGCTTCCTCTCTCCATCTTCCTCTCTCCATCTCCCTGTCTCCATCTCCCTGTCTCCCTCTCTCCAGTTCCCTCTCTCTAGCTCTCTCTCTCCATCTCCCTCTCTCAATCTCCCTCTCTCTAGCTTCCTCTCTCCATCTCCCTCTCTCCAGCTCCCTCTCTCCAGCTCCATCTTTCCAGCTCCCTGTCTCCCTCTCTCCAGCTCCATCTTTCAATCTCCCTCTCTCTAGCTTCCTCTCTCCATCTCCCTCTCTCCATCTCCCTCTCTCCATCTCCCTCTCTCCATCTCCATCTCCCTCTCTCCATCTCCATCTCCCTCTCTCCATCTCCCTCTCTCCAGTTCCCTCTCTCCATCTCCCTCTCTCAATCTCCCTCTCTCTAGCTTCCTCTCTCCATCTTCCTCTCTCCAGCTCCATCTCTCCAGCTCCATCTCTCCATCTCCCTGTCTCCATCTCCCTGTCTCCATCTCCCTCTCTCCAGTTCCCTCTCTCTAGCTTCCTCTCTCCATCTCGCTCTCTCCATCTCCCTCTCTCTAGCTTCCTCTCTCCATCTCGCTCTCTCCATCTCCCTCTCTCCATCTCCCTCTCTCCATATCCCTCTCTCCATCTCCCTCTCTCCAGTTCCCTCTCTCTAGCTCTCTCTCTCTAGCTCTCTCTCTCCATCTCCCTCTCTCTAGCTTCCTCTCTCCATCTCCCTCTCTCCATCTCCCTCTCTCCAGCTCCCTCTCTCCATCTCCCTGTCTCCATCTCCCTGTCTCCATCTCTCCATCTCCCTGTCTCCATCTCCCTGTCTCCATCTCCATCTCCCTGTCTCTCTGTCTCCATCTCCCTGTCTCCATCTCTCTGTCTCCATCTCCCTGTCTCCATCTCCCTGTCTCCATCTCCCTGTCTCCCTGTCTCCATCTCCCTGTCTCCCTGTCTCCATCTCCCTGTCTCCATCTCCCTGTCTCCCTCTCCCTGTCTCCCTCTCTCCATCTCCCTCTCTCCATCTCCCTGTCTCCATCTCCCTGTCTCCATCTCCCTGTCTCCATCTCCCTGTCTCCATCTCCATGTCTCCATCTCCCTGTCTCCATCTCCCTGTCTCCATCTCCCTGTCTCCATCTCCCCATCTCCATCTCCCTGTCTCCATCTCCCCGTCTCCCCGTCTCCATCTCCCTGTCTCCATCTCCCTGTCTCCATCTCCCTGTCTCCATCTCCCTGTCTCCCTGTCTCCATCTCCCTGTCTCCCTGTCTCCATCTCCCTGTCTCCCTCTCTCCATCTCCCTGTCTCCCTCTCTCCATCTCCCTGTCTCCATCTCCCTGTCTCCCTGTCTCCCTGTCTCCATCTCCCTGTCTCCATCTCCATCTCCCTGTCTCCATCTCCCTGTCTCCCTGTCTCCATCTCCCTGTCTCCATCTCCCTGTCTCCCTCTCTCCATCTCCCTCTCTCCATCTCCCTCTCTCCATCTCCCTCTCTCCATCTCTCTCTCGTGAAGTGTTGGTAAAATGTTCTAAAATATAAGCTGTTGATTTTTGTTAAAACTGAACCTGTCCTTCTGGGAGTTGAGGGAAAACAAGCAAACAAAAATATTCTGGATTGTTTTTCAAATTTAGTGGGGCAGAATTGTCTGGGGTTTAAAAACCTTTTAGTTGGGCAGAAAGGTCTGGGGTTTAAAAACATTCTTGTTGGGCAGAAAGGTCTGGGGTTTAAAAACATTATTGTTGGGCAGAAAGGTCTGGGGTTTAAAAACCTTTTAGTTGGGCAGAAAGGTCTGGGGTTTAAAAACATTATTGTTGGACAGAAAGGTATGGCGTTTTCCCATATATGCTTGGAGTTTCCGCTCAACATGAGAACACAGCAACAGATATACATCAGTATAGATTTTAAAGGCCATAAGCTATGGTCAGGAGACTACACATATAATACATTCAGGTCACACAGCCCATGGTTCAGAGAGATGAGAATTTAAGCCTCCGTCTGACTTATGTTTCTCCTCACCTCTACCCAGAGATCTGACCACCCTAACCTCTACCCTAGGCAGTGCTCAAATGTGGTTTGGGTATATATGTACGTGGTGTGTTTAGTCACACGCGGGGCTTTTTGGGATATGGGCCCAGAGAGGTTTTCTCGGCTGAACTATGTCACTATAGTGAGGTGAACTGGTGGTTATGATGACTGGTGCTATGTTATAGTCTGTGTTCCAAATGGCACCATTTTCCCTTTATAGTGCACTATTTTTGACCAATGTCCATGTGGCTCTGGTCAACATTAGTGGACTATATAGGGGAAAGGGTGCCATTTGGGACATAACCATAGATTCTGAAGACCATCTGATCCAGTAACATGACATCATGCAGTCTATACAGTCTCTACGGTACGGCTGTCAAATATAGGCAGAGAATATCAGCGCTCAGAGTTAGCTTCATCTCTTTACGTCATCATCATCATCCTACTCACAGTTATTACCCTGACTGTGTCGGCGTCTCAAATCGCACCCCATTCCCTGTATTGTGCACTACTGTTCACCAGTGTCCCATATGTGCTATGGTCAAAAGTAGTGCACTATATAAGGAGTAGGGTGCCATTTGGGACATATGCTGTGTTTCTATTGAAGACAGATGTTCCGTTAACTACGCTTCTCTTATTGTAGGTGATTCTGGCCACATCAGATTGACTTTGACACAGACTTTTGTCTGTCTTATTTCAGCCAGCATATGGTTGTGAAAGGGAGACGGCATGTCGAGAGTCTTGTGGCTAAATATATTGTACTCTATTAAAGCAGAGATGGTAGAAACACACTGTACTCAAATATGACATCAACAGGACCATAGGGAAGGAAATGTCTTGGTTGTGTTGACAAATAATTACTGAAGTCATCAACAAGGTAAATACCACACAAAGCCCATAGATTTACAACCATTAGCAGTGATACGTCACTCTAGATTACCCTGGTATGAGTGGTGATCAGTCACAGAGCACTTCATAAATCACAGCCAGACCACACAGCAGACATTCCTACCTATAGGTGAGAGTGATGGAATGTGAACAGGGTCTCCTGTACATTACTGACATACCCCCTGGTACTCCCCATTACCCCTCCTGATCATAGAGATCATGTGAGAGTGGAACCTGAGACTAAAATGGCATCGCCCCATAATCCCCCAGCTGCCCCCAGGGCCAAGACACGACAAATAGTTCCCTCAGCAGTAACTATGTAGTACTAGTAACAATGATCTGGCATGCCTCCTAATTTTATCTGTGTCCCACCAAGCCAGGCAGTCAGTATAAATAGGCCTTTAAAAGAAGAGCCTGACAGGCTGTGTTGGGAGGGACATTCTCTGGACATTCTCTAGACACAGCTGGGGAGTGAAACCTGGACCCTGGCTGGCACACCTGTCCCCATCCGTCACTCACAACCCCATTGTCTCACAGCAACAGCCGTACCATCCTACAGAACAAGACCACAGCACTAGCAGGCAAGCCTTATGTGACGTACTGGTTTTGAAACCATGCAGGTCTTATGTTTAAGCCCACTGAGCTAAAGTCCAGGCATTGGCTAATGCAAGACTTCAGGTCTCATGCAAGGTTACTGGTCACCCGAGAAAGGTTCACTCAACCACCTCTGTTACACTTGGAATGCTCCCTGAATGACAACAGACCCTGGACAAACAGAGAAGACCCTGGACAAACAGAGAAGACCCTGGACAAACAGAGAAGACCCTGGACTAACAGAGCAGACCCTGGCCTAACAGAGCATACCCTGGCCTAACAGAGCATACCCTGGACTAACAGAGCAGACCCTGGACTAACAGAGCTGACCCTGGACTAACAGAGAAGACCCTGGACTAACAGAGCATACCCTGGCCTAACAGAGCATACCCTGGACTAACAGAGCAGACCCTGGACGAACAGAGAAGACCCAGGACTAACAGAGAAGACCCTGGACTAACAGAGAAGACCCTGGACTAACAGAGCATACCCTAGACTAACAGAGAAAATACTGGACTAACAGAGCAGACCCTGGACTAACAGAGCAGACCCTGGACTAACAGAGCATACCCTAGACTAACAGAGCATACCCTAGACTAAAATAGAAGACCCTGGACTAACAGAGCAGACCCTGGACTAAAAGAGAAGACCCTGGACTAACATAGCATACCCTGGACTAACAGAGCATACCCTGGACTAACAGAGAAGTCCCTGGACTAACAGAGCAGTCCCTGGACTAACAGAGCAGACCCTGGACTAACAGAGCAGACCCTGGCTAACAGAGAATACCCTGGACTAACAGAGCATACCCTGGACTGACAAAGCATACACTGGACTAACAGAGCATACCCTGGACTAACAGAGCAGACCCTGGCTAACAGAGAATACCCTGGACTAACAGAGCACACCCTGGACTAACAGAGCACACCCTGGACTAACAGTGCAGATCCTGGACTAACAGAGAAGAGTGTCAGTGCTGAGAATTAAAACTGTCCTGCAGCGAGAACCATCTGAAGACAATCTAATAACAGTGGCTATGTCCCAAATGGCACTGTATTTTTTTAATTATTTTCCCTCATATAGTATTCCCTCATATAGTGCGCTACTTTTGAACAGAGCAATATGTAGGGAATGTGGTTCTAGTTAGGGCACATGCCAAATCCAACACAGCCTGGTGAAACATGTACACATGAAAAAGCCTTACCTGCACCTGCATTGGTCATCTTACTGCACATCTGCAAAGAAGAGAAACAGACAATGGTGAGTCAGACAACAACAGAGTTTACTGCAGCCCTCAATACCACTCTAACTGCATGACTGTCACAAACAACAACAAAAACAGATTGGTTGAAGAATACACAGCTTTTCAAAATGTTATAAATACTACAGTGTTATACAACTCAGGTGTCTGTGGCATCCTAATAATGCCACAGAGGATATATTCAGAGAGGTGAGGAGTATTGAACTGAATTGTATCCTAGTAATGACACAGAGGATATATTCAGAGAGGTGAGGAGTATTGAACTGAATTGTATCCCAGTAATACCACAGAGGATATATTCAGAGAGGTGAGGAGTATTGAACTGAATTGTATCCCAGTAATGCCACAGAGGATATATTCAGAGAGGTGAGGAGTATTGAACTGAATTGTATCCTAGTAATGACACAGAGGATATATTCAGAGAGGTGAGGAGTATTGAACTGAATTGTATCCCAGTAATGCCACAGAGGATATATTCAGAGAGGTGAGGAGTATTGAACTGAATTATATCCTAGTAATGACACAGAGGATATATTCAGAGAGGTGAGGAGTATTGAACTGAATTATATCCCAGTAATGCCACAGAGGATATATTCAGAGAGGTGAGGAGTATTGAACTGAATTGTATCCTGGTAATGACACAGCCATACAAGTTAAGGGTTAATGACTGCTTTACTGTGTTGCCATAGAGACCTGATGGCTGGTTCAATATGGACAGCTGGCTCATGTTTGTACATCGCTTAAGTATTTATAACATCCACTGTCTAGTGTTATTAGACCAATTTAGACAAACCACATGGTTTTAATCCCAAATGGCATCTTATTCTCTATAATGGGGAAATACTGTTGACCAGGGTGCACTACAACATGGTGCTTTTCCATTGAGGCTTACCACCACACCAGTGAGTCGCCAGTGTTTTATGTTAATGTAAACTTGCGTGTTATTGTGTTTCCATCAGGAGTGTGTCACTAATGACTTGTGGTGAGCTTTATCTTCAGCCTCTGCATCATTAAAATCCAATCAAATCAAATCGTATTGGTCACATGCGCCGAATACAACAGGTGAAATGCTTACTTACAAGCCCCTAACCAACAATGCAGTTTAAAAATAAGATTAAGATTATCAAATAAAAGTAACAAGTAGTTAAAGAGCAGCAGTAAAATAACAATAGCGAGACTATATACAGGGGATACCAGTACAGAGTCAATGTGCAGGGGCACCGGTTAATCTGGGTAATTGAGGTAATATGTACATGTAGGTAGAGTTATTAAAGTGACTATGCATTGATAATAACAGAGAATAGCAGCGGCGTAAAAGAGGGGGGGGAGGGGCACTGCAAATGGTCTGGGTAGCCATTTGATTAGATGTTCAGGAGTCTTATGGCTTGGGGGTAGAAGTTGTTTAGAAGCCTCTTGGACCTAGACTTGGCGCACCGGCACCGCTTGCCATGCGGTAGCAGAGAGAACATTCTATGACTACGGTGGCTGGGGTCTTTACAATTTTTAGGGCCTTCCTCTGACACTGCCTGGTTTAGAGTTCCTGGATGGCAGGAAGCTTGGCCCCGGTGATGTACTGGTCCGTACGCACTACCCTCTGTAGTGTCTTGCGGTCGGAGGCCGAGCAGTTGCCATACCAGACAGTGATACCATGCCCAGTCAGGATGCTCTCGATGGTGCAACTGTATAACCTTTTGACGATCTGAGGACCCATGCCAAATCTTTTCAGTTTCCTGAGGGGGGATAGGTTTTGTCGTGCCATCTTCTCGACTGTCTTGGTGTGCTTGGACCGTGATAGTTTGTTGGTGATGTGGACATCAAGGAACTTGAAGCTCTCAACCTGCTCCACTACAGCCTCGTCGATGAGAATGGGGATGTGCTCAGTCCTCCTTACCCTGTAGAACACAATCATCTCCTTTGTCTTGATTACGCACCACACGGCCAGGTCTCTGACCTCCACCCTATAGGCTGTCTCGTTGTTGTCTGTGATCAGGCCTGTTGTGTCATTGGCAAATGTAATGATGGTGTTGGAATTGTGACTGGCTGTGCAGTCATGAGTGAACAGGGAGTAAAGGAGGGGACTGAGCACGCACCCCTGAGGGGCCCCTGTGTTGAGAATCAGGGGCCCCTGACCACCTGGGGATGGCCAGTCAGGAAGTCCAGGATCCAGTTGCAGAGTGGTGGCTTCTTCCTTGCTGAGCAGCCTTTCAGGTTATGTCGATATAGGACTCGTTTTACTGTGGATATAGATACTTTTGTAGCTGTTTCCTCCAGCATCTTCACAAGGTCCTTTACTGTTGTTCTGGAATTTCTCACCAAAGTACATTCATCTCCAGGAGTCAGATTCCTTCCTGAGTGGTATGACGGCTGCGTGGTCCCATGGTGTTTATACTTTGTCTGCAGAGAAAATATATTGTGATATTAGAGGTCAGCTGTTGGTTGTGCAGCGCCATGGGTGGCGGAATAGGATTTTTCCCACAGCTGGAATAGTTCACTATATAGAGAATAGGGTGCTATTTGGGATGTACCCATGGTAGAGCAGCCTACAGTATGAGGAAACACATATTACAAATATTATCCTCTGTCATACAGCAGAGGAGTGAGGTGGTTAACAGGTGGAGACATACAGACAATATTCGGTCTCAGGCAGAACACTATGAGGTGAAGGGACTGATGTTGTTACCAAAGTATCCCTGCTTATTGACTGTGAGATTCAGCATAAGAGGGTCGAATTGTATTATTACATTTCTGTCCTCTTCAGTCATAGGGTTGGATAATGGTGTTGATGGGAGCCATGACCAGCCTTTTAAAGCACCTCATGGCTACAGATGTGACTGCTATGGGTTGGTAGTCATTTAGGCAGGTTACCTGAGTGTTCTTGGGCACAGGGACTATGGTGGTCTGCTTGAAACATGTTGAAAATGTCAGTGGAGACACTTGCCAGTTGGTCAGTGCATGCTCGCAGTACACGTCCTGGTAATCCGTCTGGCCCTGCGGCCTTGTGAATGTTGACCTGTTTAAAGGTCTTACTCACATCGGCTGCGGAGAGCGTGATCTCACAGCCGTCCAGAACAGCTGGTGCTCTCATGCATTTTTCAGTGTTATTTTCCTCGAAGCGAGCATATAAGTAGTTTAGCTAGTTTGGTAGGCTCGTGTCACTGGTCAGATCTCGGCTGTGATTCCCTTTGTAGTCTGTAATGGTTTGCAAGCCCTGCCACATCCGACGTGCGTCGGAGCCGATGTAGTATGATTCGATCTTAGTCCTGTACTGACACTTTGCCTGTTTGATGGTTTGTCGGAGGGCATAGCGGGATTTATTATAAACTTCCAGGTTAGAATCCCGCTCCTTGAAAGTGGTAGCTCTAGCCTTTGGCTCAGTGCAGATGTTGCCTGTAATCCATGGTTCTGGTATGTACGTACGGTCACTGTGGGGACGACGTCATCGATGCACTTATTGATGAAGCCAATAGCTGATGTGGTGTACTACTCAATGCCATAGGAAGAATCCTGGAACATTTTCCAGTTTGTGCTAGCAAAACAGTCCTGTAGCTTAGCATCTTCTTCATCTGACCACTTTTTTATTGACTGAGTCACTGGTGCTTCCTGATTTAATTTTTGGTTGTAAGTAGGTATCAGGAGGATAGAATATGAAGACAGTTTCTTTGTGGGAAGGTGTTAAAGTTCACTGTCTAAACTGACGTGCGTTAACATAATAGATCTAATAACAGGCTCTGACCCACAACTACAAATAAAGCTGTGATGAAAATTAGCCTACTAGAACTGACTGAATGGCCCCAATGGAGATACCAGTCTGTCCTTTACTCAAAGGGCTTCAAAGACTGTCCTAGACTTATTTCTGTCACTCGACAGCCCGGATAAAGTCCTGTTAGTGTCCTTCCATTTTCCTCTTCACTGGTTTAGTTATACCCATGGACCTAGAAAGACATTGCATCATTGGATATGTCCCATTGTGGCCTCTGTGAGAGCATGGGCATCGCACCATTGAGGCCATCTCCATTTTTAAGTAGTAGATTTTCTTCTACTATGAGTTGTCAAACAAACAAAGGGTGCACACTGCCACCTGGAGAGTGTTGTTTGAACAGGTATGAAGCCATGGTTGGCTATTTACTGACACCTGCAGTTATGGAATGTTTGCTCATGACTCTAATGCATTGGCTGATCCCTCCAGGTAACCTGTATGGAATGATGTGATCCTTCCTTAACCCCTAGGAAGTCTCTCCCAGCTAACACCTTCAAAATGTTGAAAGTCCTCAATAGCACTGCTCAAGCTAAAACAGGCCTTTGGGCTCTAGAGTCGTCTATCTCTAAGGTTATACCACACCGCTTCAGTTCTGAGCAATCACCACGTCGGGTTATGGGTTAGAGGTCAGGGGTCAGGTGACAAGACACAGAAAGAAGACAGCCCTATCAGGAAGCTACCTCTGCTACAACAACCAAGATTTTTATATGGACTGACATGTCTGGTCTTTCGTGATTGATAACTGGTCTGGTCTACCTGTCTACTGCAGTGACTAAATAAATCAACTAGTTCAGACAAAACAAGTGGAAAACATTCCTAACAGACTATGGGACATGTCCATGCTTTCTAATAGTACTCTTTGAGATGCTGTTATACATTGTAGCTGGCAATGGGATGCCGTACAAAGCTCACACGAGATCTGTAAGGAATTACATAATCCCCATCTTGCATTTCTTTACATCCCCAATGAACAACGTTGACGTTTGTGTTTGACTTTTCCCTGCGTTTCTCAACCTCCCCCCTTCCCCCCGGTGGTCTATGTAGAGTACACTCTCAACCCAACACAGAGCCCTCTGGTCTATGTAGAGTACACTCTCAACCCAACACAGAGCCCTGTTGTCTGTTTAGCATGCATCCAAAATGGCAGAAGTAGTGCACTTTTCAGGGAATAGGGTTGCATTTGGGATGGATTTAATAGTGCTGAACACACCCAACCCCACAGAGTGAAGTCTGAGGTTACCCCACCAATCATTCATTGTGTTTCATTGGCATGCGCGACTAACCTGAATCACATTTGTTCACAGAGAAAGACAGAGAACTCCAAACCCATGACTGATATTATATAACCAGACCTATAGTTGTATATGGTTGCCTCCAAAATGGCACCCTATTCCTTACATAGTGCACTACTTTGGTCAGAGCCCAATGGGCCCAAGTCAAATGTAACGCACTATATTGGGAATGAGTTGTCATGTGGGACGCAGCTATATGTAACGATCCAGGCCTCTCATCATAGCTCAGGGCAGGGTAGGATGGATGCGGTCTCTCCACGGCCATTACTCTTCTGTGACTTCTAACAGCATATCTCCAGAGACTTCCTTTAGGCCTCTACGCCAAGGCATAGCCATGATCCACAACCCCTAACTCATAACATGTAACTATGGGCTGAACTCACAGGACTGAATCCATCTCTCTCCACAACATTCAGATAGTTGTCTCGGTTGTAAAATAAAACATCAGACCTACAATCTATGTCCCTGGGAAAATAACCTTAGTTTTACTCAAAGTCTAAGAAAAAATAAGGGATAGTGTCACGAACCGGCTCAAAGCCCGTAACAAAGGGAGACAACGTGGAGATAAGGAGTAACAAAATATATTTATTAACTAAAGCAACTAAGGAAAATATACAATGATGTGTGTAATCAGTAATCAGTAGCGTAAGTGAGTGTTTTGCATGCATGAATGTGATAATGCAGGGTGTTGAAAGGTGCCAAAGCAAACAAACAAAAAGTCAACAAGAACCACAACACAATCTACAAATGTCTGCATGGAGAGAGTCTCCTCCATGAATGGGGAAGGGGTGTATTTATCCTGGGAAACACCTGGGCCCAGGTGTTTCCCATGTAGCTGACGACCCTCTCAACTCCGCCCACCGGCATCCTAATAAGGAAGGAAACAAGAACAAAGACAAAATACGGCAGACAGAGTGGGAGGGTCGTCACAGAGATCATTGGGCGTCTGCTCTGCTCCTCGTCAGATGTGGTCTCAATAGATCAGCCAGTAGGCCAGTAGACCAGCCAGTGGGCCAACCAGTAGACCAGTAGACCAGCCAGTAGACCAGTAGACCAGCCAGTAGACCAGTAGACCAGTAAGTAGGCCAGTAGACCAGTCACTAGACCAGCCAGTAGACCAGTAGACCAGTAGACTAGCCAGTAGACCAGTAGACCAGCCAGTAGACTAGTAGATCAGAAGACCAGTAGACCAGCCAGTAGACCAGTAGACCAGTCAGTAGACCAGCCAGTAGACCAGCCAGTAGACCAGTCTGTAGACCAGTAAACCAGTCAGTAGACCAACCAGTAGACCAGTAGACCAGCCAGTAGACCAGTAGACCAGCCAGTAGATCAGTAGACCAGCCAGTAAACCAGTAGACTAGCCAGTAGACTAGTAGATCAGTAGTCCAGTAAACCAGTAGACCAGCCTCATCCTTTGCCTCCTCTATCCAACCCCTGGACAGACACTATAACATCTGGCTATATTTAGAACACTGTCTCAATGGGTCACAACCAATAGGAAGACCTTCTATCATGTCAGAGGATCATTTCTAATTCATCCGTCACTGCTGCCTTTCTGGATGTGTGTCTGTCTGTGGGTCTTTTGATGCTTTGACCCTATGTCTGCCAGGACCATCAGACCAGCTCTGTCCTGCCAGGTTCTGAGGAGGAACTTTTCTTTCACTATTTGAAGTGTAAGGTCTCAGGAATGCAGTGGCTGCAGTCATGTTGAGACACACAGGAACACATGTGCTGCAGAACATTTAAACACCGGACACATACCTGATGGTCTCACCCTCAAGCATCAAACACAGAACGGATACCTCACAGTCACTACGCAGTGGGTGCAGGTGGAGGTGGAACCAGAATGTTAGGAATGAATTACCCTTTCCATTTAGCAAACCATTGTGGACAGGAATCTGCATGTCAATACAACAGGGGTCATGTGTCACGACCTCCGCCGAAGTCGGTCCCTCTCATGGTTCGGGCGTTGTTCGCAGTCGACGTCACCGGCCTTCTAGCCACCACCGATCCACTTTCCATTTTCCATTTGTTTTGTCTTTGTTTTACACACCTGATTTCAATCCTACAATGACTTGTTCATTATTTAACCCTCTGTTCCCCCATGTTTTTTTGTGAGTGATTGTTTCTTGTATTTTCAGTCTGTCATGGTGTGCGTGTATTTGTTACTTTGTATATTTCACATTTTGAGTAAAAGTATGTTGATTACTCATATCTGCTGTCCTGCGCCTGACTCTCTACACCAGCTACACATAGGACCCATTACATCATGTTGAAACCAATTGAAAAATGGTGACCCTAACCTAGAGACAGGCAGGGTCAGGGGGAACTTCCATAACAACATCATGATAAACAATGACTCCAAACATTCTGTATATGTTCCTAATGGCACCCTATTCCCTATATAGTGCACTTTTTTTGGTCATAAAACCTTTTGGTTAAAAGTAGTGCACAATATAGAGAATAGGGTGTAATTTGGGTCGCAGCCTCTCTATCAACTCATAACCTTCCAGTCACATGACAGTAATTAGTTACCGTGGTCAGGTTATTCTGAGCCCCTCATCATGACAGCAGCAGCTCAGACTCTAACATCACATTCTCTCTCTCCGCTGCTTTCACACCCACTCCAAAACCCTCATGTAAGAGGCTGAGGGGTGTATGCATGTGTTAGGGGTGGTCTAGATCCTGGAGTCAGCCTGGGGCTTGTAGGGAAGTAATCCTGGGCTTATCATTAACCCTGACCCGAGGTCAGTGTTATAGAGCCTGGCACTGGCACGCGCACACGCGCACACACACACACACACACACACATAAACACACACACTGGCTGATGTAAAAAGGGCTTTATGAATAAATTTGATTGAAATTTGATTGACTATGCATAGATAATAACCAGAGAGTAGCAGCAGTGTAAAGGCAGGGTGTGTGGGGGTGCAAATAGTCTGGGTAGCCATTTGATTAGCTGTTCAGGAGTCTTATGGCTTTGGTGTAGCTGTTAAGAAGTCTCTTGGACCTAGACTTAGTGCTCCGGTACAGCTTGTCGTGTGGTAGCAGAGAGAACAGTCTATAACTAGGGTGACTGGAGTCTTTAAAAATGTTGACACTGCCTGATATAGAGGTCCTGGATGGCAGGAAGCTTAGCCCCAGTGATGTACTGGGCCGTACGCACTACCCTTTCTAGTGCCTTGCGGTCGGAGGCCGAGCAGTTGCCATACCAGGCAGTGATGCAACCTGTATAAGCTCTCGCTGATGCAGCTGTATAACTTTTTGAGGATCTGCGGACCAATGACAAATCTTTTCAGTCTCCTGAGGGGTAATAGGTTTTGTCGTGCCATCTTCACGACTGTTTTGGTGTGTTTGGACCATGATAGTTTTTTGTTGATGCAGACTCCAAGCAACTTGAAGCTCTCAACCTGATCCACTACAGCCCCGTCGATGAGAATGGGGCGTGCTCGGTCCTCCTTTTTGCTGTAGTCCACAATCATCTCCTTTGTCTTGATCACGTTGAGGGAGAGGATGTTGTCCTTGCACTACACGGCCAAGTCTCTGACCTCCTCCCTACAGGCTGTCTCATCGTTGTTGGTGATCATCCCTGCCACTGTTGTGTCGTTGGCAAATTTGATGATGGTGTTGGAGTCGTGCCTGGCCATGCAGTCATGGGTGAACAGGGAGTACAGAGGGGACTGAGCATGCACCCCTGAGGGGCCCCTGTGTTGAGGATCAGCGTGGCGGATGTGTTGTTTCCTACCCTGACCACCTGGGGCGGCCCGTCAGGATGTCCAGGAACCAGTTGCAGAGGGAGGTGTTTAGTCCCGGGGCCCATAGCTTAGTGATGAGCTTAGAGGGTACTATGGTATTGAACGCTGAGCTGTAGTCAATGAATAGCATTCTTACGTAGGTGTTCCTTGTGTCCAGGTGGGAAAGGGCAGCGTGGAGTGCAATAGAGATTGCATCATCTGTGGATCTGTTGGGGCGGTATACAAATTGGGGTGGGTCTAGGGTTTCTGGGATAATAGTGTTGATGTGAGCCATGACTAGCTTTTCAAAGCACTTCATGGCTAAACATGTGAGTGCTACGCATCTCAACCAGCTTCACCAGGACTGCTTTTCCAACAGTCTTGAAAGAGTTCCCACATATGTTGAGAACTTGTTGGCTGATTTTCCTTCACTCTGCGGTCCAACTCATCCCAAACCATCTCAATTGGGTTGAGGTCGGATGATTGTGGAGGCTAGGTCATCTGATGCAGCACTCCATCACTCTCCTTCTTGGTCAAATTAGCATTACACAGTCTGGAGGTGTGTTGGGTCATTGTCTTGTTGAAAAACAAATGATAGTCCGACTTAGAGCAAACCAGATGGGATGGTGTATCGCTGCAGAATGCTGTGGTAGCCATGATAAGTGTGAATTCTAAATAAATCACCTACAAGTGTCACCAGCAAAGCACCCCCACACCATCACACCTCCTCCTCCATGCTTCACTGTGGGAACCACACATGCAGAGATCATCCGTTCACCTACTCTGCATCTCACAAAGACACGGCGGTTGGAACCCAAAATCTCAAATTTGGACTCATAAGACCAAAGGACAGATTTCCACCAGTCTAATGTCCATTGCTCGTGTTTCTTGGCCCAATCAAGTCTCTTCTTCTATTGGTGTCCTTTAGTAGTAGTTTGTTTGCAGCAATTTGACCATGAAGGCCTGATTCACGCAGTCTCCTCTGAACAGTTGATGTTGAGATGTGTCTGTTACTTGAACTCTGTGAATGCGCAGATCAGCTGGCTGGTGTGTTTACAGACATATTCAATCACTCCCTATCACATTCTGTTGTCCCCACATGCTTCAAGTTGGCTACCATTGTTCCTGTACCCAAGAAGGCAAAGATAACTGAACTAAATGACTACCGCCCCGTAGCACTCACTTCTGTCATCATGATGTGCTTTGCGAGGCTAGTCAAGGATCATATCACCGCCACCTTACCAGCCACCCTAGACTCACTTCAGTTTGCATACCGCCCCAACAGGGCCACAGATGACGCAATCGCCATCACACTGAATACTGCCTTATCCCATCTGGACAAAAAGAAAATGTACAGTATGTCACTTAAAACGTTAATGCTTGCTGCCATCCTTAGTCCATGAATTACATTTCCCAGCTAATAAGAGGACTGCTGTTTACATTAGTAGAGAAAGTCTATCTTTCTGTAGCTAGCTGAAGGCAGCCTGAATATACAATGTATTCAATTGAGATCTTGTGTCACTGGCCGACACACAATACCCCATAATGTCAAAGTAGAATTATTTTTGTAGAACTTTTTACAAATTCCTATAAAAAAGTAAAGATGAAATGTCTTGAGTGAATAAGTATTCAACCCCTTTGTTATTGCAAGCCTAAATAAGTTCAAGACTAAAAATGTGCTTAACAAGTCACATAGTAACTTGCATGGACTCACTCTGTGTGCAATAATGGTGTTTAGCATGATATTTGAATGACTACCCCATCTCTGTACCCCACACATACAATTATCTGTAAGGTCCCGCAGTTGAATTTCAAACACAGATTCAACCACAAAGACCAGGGAGGTTTTCCAATGCCTCGCAAAGAAGGCCACATGCATCCTGTTTGTAATATTTTTATCTTATTTAACTTTTACACAGTAAGACGCTAAAGTAAAACTGCAAAAAATGTGGCAAAGAAATTAACTTTATGTCCTGAATACAAAGTGTTATGTTTGGGGCAAAACCAACACAACACATCACTGAGTACCACTCTTTATATTTGCAAGCATGGTGGTGGCTGCATCGTGTTATCGGTATGCTTGTCATCGGCGAGGGAGTTTTTTTAGGACAAAAATAAACAAAATAGAGATAAGCACAGGCAAAATCTTTGAGGAAAACCTGGTTCAACCTGCTTTCCAACATACACTGGGAGACACATTCACCTTTCAGCAGGACAAAACCTAAAAGACAAGGCCAAATATACACTGGAGTTGCTTACCAAGATGACATTGAATATTCCTGAGTGGCCTAGTTACAGTTTTGACTTAAATCGGCTTGAAAATCTATGGCAAGACTTGGAAAGGGTTTTCCATCAATGATCAACAACCAACTTGACAAAGCTTGAAGAATTTAAAAAAGTATAATATGCAAATATTGTAGAATCCAGGTGTGCAAAGCTCTTAGAGACTTACCCAGAAAGACTCACAGCTGTAATCACTGCCAAAGGTGATTCAAACATGTATTGACTTAGGGGGTGTAAATACTTATGTGAATACTTTTTTAAATAGATTTGCAAAACATTTTTTTAAACATATTTTGACTTTGTCATTATCGGCTATTGTGTGTATGAAAAACATCTATGTTATCTATTTTGAATTCAGGCTGTGACACAACAAAATGTGAAATAAGTCAAGGAGTATGAATACTTTCTGAAGGCACTGTATGTAAAGTGAGAGCTATCTGATGATATCTATACCACATGGTTTCACCCAGACCTAGACAGACAGGCACAGAGCATGCAGGAGTCGAGAGGAGGAGGGAGACTCTGATAGGAACTTACGACTGTCTTCTTGGTCCTGGCTCTGGTTCCTTCGGCTGAGCTACTAGAGGCCAAGGTCTTGTGTTGATTCTGTCTGAGACATTCTTCTGTATCTGGTTCCCCTCGCTGCAGCTGTGTACTGTCCTCCTCGTTAAGAGATTGGTTTACTGCCGTCCCAGACACAGCTCCATACTGCAATAACAGCACAACAACAACCGTCAACACTGGATCTCAGTCAGTCAGTCAGTCAGTCAGTCAGTCAGTCAGTCAGTCAGTCAGTCAGTCTGTCTGTCTCTGGGATGGTCAGCGGCAGGGAACACAGTCTTCAGTTCCAGTTATATTGGACAGACAGTAACAGATAGTGACAAGGCAGCCTGTATCATGTGTTAATCGTCCTTTGAAAGGACAAAGGACCTTGTCAACTCCCCCTAGTAAAGATGTTGTGTGATCTCCTCCACCAGCGGCTGGCTGTTAGTTAAAGCTGTCTCAGTGAATGTGTGTTATGGCTGTTGATTTGATGCCTGCAGGCATGTGCCCCTCTGCAATCCACTCTGTAACCATTCCTAACGTGCTCAATCATACAAACAACCTCCTCTACCCACACAACAAGACCTCTGTGCTGATCACATACAGAACCATACAGTCTGTTGTTGCCCTCTGCTAACTGACTGCTGGGGTATGTCATGATGCAAGCCTCCATGAGAGGAGTCTTATGGAGGACCAGAGCTACAAGGTCCCGGTAACAACATCTCTACACAATGGCTGTCTGTCTGTCTCCGCCCCGCCTGGCCCACCACCCTGGCCAGACTACTGCTAGACACACTACATACTATAACAGCTTTTCTAACAGCCAGCTCCCTCCTCTCACATCATAAAATGGATGCCAGCAGCAGTCAGAGAAGCGAAATCATAGACAGCCTGACAATGGTCATAGTGTTCCAGACAGACAGCTTCCACTGTCTGACAACAAAGTGTATGTATATCAACATATATCACAGTTATCCTAAGGCTTATGACGGAACAGTCCTTCCCAGACCTACAGGCTTCTGAGGCATGCGTCCCAAATGGCACCCATGGGGCTCTGGTCAACAGTAGTGCACTATAAAGGGAATAGGGTGCCATTTGGGACTGATCCTGAGTCTAGTGTTCTCTCTGTCTGGGTCAGGGGCTGAGCTAGGTGAATGTATGTGTAATGGACAGTACATGATATAGCAGCAAGGACTTATAGTCTTGTTAGACACCTGTTGAATGACTATAACAATAATCCATCGGGATTTCCTCTTCACAAAGCTCAGTAAATTGATTATAGACAGCAGAGAGCATGAAAAAGCATGTGGCATCATGATAGGCTGCAGAAGAATGTATACATTTCCCATATGTGCCACTGGTCAGTACATGGCTCGCATTTCAATTAACATGGTCATGTCACCTGCTGTCTGTCTGTGTGCAGTGCGGGGTGTGTGTAACTGACCTGTTGTCTGCGTGCGGTGCATGGTGTGTGTGTGACTGGCCTGTTGTCTGCGTGCGGTGCATGGTGTGTGTGTGATGGACCTGTTGTCTGCGTGCGGTGCATGGTGTGTGTGTGACTGACCTGTTGTCTGCGTGCGGTGCATGGTGTGTGTGTGACGGACCTGTTGTCTGCGTGCGGTGCATGGTGTGTGTGTGACGGACCTGTTGTCTGCGTGCGGTGCATGGTGTGTGTGTGACTGACCTGTTGTCTGCGTGCGGTGCATGGTGTGTGTGTGACTGACCTGTTGTCTGCGTGCGGTGCATGGTGTGTGTGTGACGGACCTGTTGTCTGCGTGCGGTGCATGGTGTGTGTGTGACTGACCTGTTGTCTGCGTGCGGTGCATGGTGTGTGTGTGACTGACCTGTTGTCTGCGTGCGGTGCATGGTGTGTGTGTGACTGGCCTGTTGTCTGCGTGCGGTGCAGGGTGTGTGTGTGACTGACCTGTTGTCTGCGTGCGGTGCAGGGTGTGTGTGTGACTGACCTGTTGTCTGCGTGCAGTGGAGAGTGTGTGTGTGACTGACCTGTTGTCTGCGTGCGGTGCAGGGTGTGTGTGTGACTGGCCTGTTGTCTGCGTGCGGTGCAGGGTGTGTGTGTGACTGACCTGTTGTCTGCGTGCGGTGCAGGGTGTGTGTGTGACTGGCCTGTTGTCTGTGTGCGGTGCAGGGTGTGTGTGTGACTGACCTGTTGTCTGCGTGCGGTGCAGGGTGTGTCAGAGGGGGAGGATGATGCACTCAGAGCCTCCTCTATGTCCAGGTTGAGCTGGTCCAGTTTCCTCATCAGCTGGCTCATAGACTCACACCATGGGGTCTGAGGCTGGACCAGGGGAGACTCCTGGGGGAAGAGAAAGGCAGGGGGAAGAGTGTGTGATTAGACAAAACTGGAGAAACCTATAGAGCCTGCAGAAACAGACTAGTTCTCAGCAGCCATCACGTCATAACACAGACCTTAACCTCCAGTCCAGATCCTCTAACACAGCTCATGTTTGTCTCTGGATGTGTGGAAAAGGGCACCCTGGTCCATTTATAGTGCACTACTTTTGACCAGTGACCATATGCAATAGGGTGTCATTTGGGATGCATCCAGAGACAAACATGAGCTGTGTTAGAGGATCTGGAGGTTACGATCTCTCTCTCTCTCTTTAAGACCCTTGTTGCGCAACGGTGTGACTCAGAAGACAAGCAGCCGACACAAAGCCATTCATTCATTTCCTGGAATTAAACTGTGGAACTGTCATCTGTGTTCTGAGTGTGTCTGTCTGTCTGTTGGAGCCCCTGGCCCCTGGAAGCCCCTGGCCCCCGGCTCTGTGTTCTGTCTGTTAGGGCCCCCAGGAGTCCCTGTGTCCCCAGTTCTTTCTCCATGCTGCATTAAAACCCCTTTCCTCCTAACAATCATCCTATTGAGGGTTGTGTTCTCTAGCAGGGCCTTGGGTGGAGATGGGTGTGACCCTCCCATTGGCATCCTGTTCTTCCTTCTTCAATGTAAAGGCAGAGTCACACTCACAACATACAGTATATAGGAACGACTTTCCCTCTCAATTAAAATCGTGATCCTTTTAAAGTTAAAGCCATGACGTTTTGGCCGTCAATGGCCTTCATCAGAATGAAAACAAAATGGGAATAGACAAGAAAATATAGGAAATACAATTGGTGGGAAACAACAATCAATGTAGTGACAGGGAACTAGAGGTGTTAATGCCTCTAGAGAGTTCCGACCACATAAAGATGTTACCAGTAGGGTGCTAGTGATCAGAGCAGAAGTCAGTCCACCTAAGGTCAGCTGGTTGATCTCTGACAGGGGAAACTCCTCAATCTTTCAGTCTGTCTCTCTGTGCTATATCTGGAGCACACTACAACACACTGTCTCCCACTGTCTCCATTCTCTCTGACAGCCACACACAGTGCTGCCTGCCTGCCTCGGAATGCAAACACTTTTCTTCAGAATGAGTGGAATTCCAGTCTTGAAGCTGAGAGAGACACTACCCATGATTCCTTTCTCCTCCATTCTCTGGCCCCATCAATAGTGAGAAACACTGATACCATGGCAATGCTGCCGGTATGAGTAGTGTTATCTTCAGGAAGATAGCTAAATGTGAGAGGGACGATAACTTCATCAGGGCAAATTGGCCACATTGTAAACCCCAAGGCTGGGTCTTTGACATGGTAATGAGGAGTTAAGTGCGTGAGCTCTGGGCACCGTGCCTGGACCGTACCACCCACTGAGAGAGGTACAGATCACCAGAGAGGACTGGAGATGACTGGGTTAGAGTTTGAGCAGGGAGGCATGTGAAAGGGCACAACAGCTAGGCTAATGGGTTACTGCACTGAAAAAGAGTTCAAACCCATTCTCTCCTAACTTAAAACCCATTCTCTCCTAACTTAAAACCCATTCTCTCCTGACTTAAAACCCATTCTCTCCTAACTTAAAACCCAGTCTCTTCTAACTTAAAACCCATTCTCTCCTAACTTAAAACCCAGTCTCTCCTAACTTAAAACCCAGTCTCTCCTAACTTAAAACCCATTCTCTCCTAACTTAAAACCCATTCTCTCCTAACTTAAAACACATTATCTCCTAACTTAAAACCCAGTGTCTCCTAACTTAAAACCCATTATTTCCTAACTTAAAACCCAGTCTCTCCTAACTTAAAACCCAGTGTCTCCTAACTTAAAACCCAGTGTCTCCTAACTTAAAACCCAGTCTCTCCTAACTTTCTAGGAGTTACCCGCTATGTTCCCAGGTCTATCGCCTGGTGAGAACAGTCACACCAGTAGAATCCTTTCACTTATAAACTATAGAAAGATAAACAACATCACAGCAACATGTGTCTTTTTACAGTATACACAAACATACCATAACCAACTGATTGATGCACAGAGAGAGAGAGAGAGAGAGAGAGAGAGAGAGAGAAAGAGCGAGAGAGAGAGCGAGCGAGCGAGAGAGAGAGAGAATAGGTTTACTTGCAGGATTACGATGTAGCAATGGTGCCCTCAGATGGCTAGTATGAAAAGCTGCAGTTAAAATGGACTGCCTGAAGAACAAACATGAGTGCCGCTGTCAGATGTCTTGGTCGCGTCCCAAATGGCACCTTGGTTCCTATCTAATGTGCAACTTTTGACAAGGTCACAGTTTAAACCAATTCCAGGTATTTAAAGCATTCCTCCTCCCTTTCCCCAAACAACATTTATGCTCACAAACAGCCCATTCCCAGTGTTGTGTCAAACAGCCTGTAAAGCCTGCCAGGGCTATCAGCAGAGACAGTGGGAGTGTTCCCTACCTAACCTCTCTGTTTTACTGTATGTTGTTATCTACAAAACGGTTTAGCTGAGGAATGACAGCTATGCACTGTCAGAGATCTGGTGTCTCTGACACTTGTAAAGTTAAACCATAGATGTAAACATGATTCATAAACATCCAGAAGATACTTTTAGACGTCAGTAAACCTTGGAAGATGGTCACTCATAGTCTGGTAACTACCATTAAACCTAGAGGGAAGTGGTTAAAGCCTGGTAACTACCATTAAACCTAGAGGGATGGGATCACTCATAGTCTGGTAACTACCATTAAACCTAGAGGGAAGGGGTCACTCATAGTCTGGTAACTACCATTAAACCTAGAGGGAAGGGGTTACAGCCTGGTAACTACCATTAAACCTAGAGGGATGGGGTTACAGCCTGGAAACTACCATTAAACCTAGAGGGATGGGGTTACAGCCTGGTAACTACCATTAAACCTAGAGGGATGGGGTTACAGCCTGGTAACTACCATTAAACCTAGAGGGAAGGGGTTACAGCCTGGTAACTACCATTAAACCTAGAGGGATGGAGTTACAGCCTGGTAACTAGTAAACCTAGAGGGATGGAGTCAAAGCCTGGTAACTACCATTAAACCTATAGGGATGGAGTCACAGCCTGGTAACTACCATTAAACCTAGAGGGATGGGGTTACAGCCTGGTAACTACCATTAAACCTAGAGGGAAGGGGTTACAGCCTGGTAACTACCATTAAACCTAGAGGGATGGTGTTACAGCCTGGTAACTACCATTAAACCTAGAGGGAAGGGGTTACAGCCTGGTAACTACCATTAAACCTAGAGGGAAGGGGTTACAGCCTGGTAACTACCATTAAACCTAGAGGGATGGAGTTACAGCCTGGTAACTAGTAAACCTAGAGGGATGGAGTCACAGCCTGGTAACTACCATTAAACCTAGAGGGATGGAGTTACAGCCTGGTAACTAGTAAACCTAGAGGGATGGGGTTACAGCATGGTAACTACCATTAAACCTAGAGGGATGGGGTTACAGCTTGGTAACTACCATTAAACCTAGAGGGATGGGGTTACAGCCTGGTAACTACCATTAAACCTAGAGGGAAGGGGTTACAGCCTGGTAACTACCATTAAACCTAGAGTGATGGGGTTACAGCCTGGTAACTACCATTAAACCTAGAGGGATGGGGTTAGCCTGGTAACTACCATTAAACCTAGAGGGATGGGGTTACAGCCTGGTAACTACCATTAAACCTAGAGGGATGGAGTCACAGCCTGGTAACTAGTAAACCTAGAGGGATGGAGTCAAAGCCTGGTAACTACCATTAAACCTAGAGGGATGGAGTCACAGCCTGGTAACTACCATTAAACCTAGAGGGAAGGGGTTACAGCCTGGTAACTACCATTAAACCTAGAGGGAAGGGGTTACAGCCTGGTAACTAGTAAACCTAGAGGGATGGAGTCAAAGCCTGGTAACTACCATTAAACCTAGAGGGATGGGGTTACAGCCTCGTAACTACCATTAAACCTAGAGGGAAGGGGGTTTACAGCCTGGTAACTACCATTAAACCTAGAGGGAAGGGGTTACAGCCTGGTAACTAGTAAACCTAGAGGGATGGAGTCACAGCCTGGTAACTACCATTAAACCTAGAGGGATGGAGTCACAGCCTGGTAACTAGTCAACCTGGAGGGATGGGGTCACAGTCTGGTAACTAGTCAACCTGGAGGGATGGGCTCACAGCCTGGTAACTAGTAAACCTGGAGGGATGGAGTCACAGCCTGGTAACTAGTAAACCTGGAGGGATGGACTCACAGCCTGGTAACTAGTTAACCTGGAGGGATGGTGTCACAGCCTGGTAACTAGTAAACCTGGAGGGATGGACTCACAGCCTGGTAACTAGTTAACCTGGAGGGATGGTGTCACAGCCTGGTAACTAGTAAACCTGGAGGGATGGACTCACAGCCTGGTAACTATTAAACATGGAGGGATGGATTCACAGCCTGGTAACTACCAAGGTCAGGGGGACGGCTGGAAGAAAACACAACAGAGCTGTGGCAGTATGGATCCCTATTCCCTATAATGCACTACTTTTGACCAGAGCCGAGGAGTGCACTATAGAGATTGAAGAAGAGAATCTAGCTGTTGGTAATATGTTCACTGCTACTGTAATATACCCAACGATGCCTGCATAGGAGCTCTGTCAAAACCGGAGGGAAAGCAAAAACTGTTTAAGGATGCATGTGTGCATTTATGTATGCATTCCTGCAAGACCTGCTGGGTTTTGTGTTTTTAAACGCTGGGGAAAATACTAGATCAATGTACTCACTCATTCCAGCAGAGTAATATCTCAGAATGTAATAACAACAAACAGTGGGGAACAGACTACTGAAGGTGTTTGTATAGCAAAGCACTGTGTTTGTACTGAACCTTAGTGGAATTAAATAATATAATACTTTTTTGTATCAAGCATCTCAGAGTATGAGTGGTGATCTAGGATCAGGTCCTCTCTGTCCATGTAATCGCATTCATTATCATCTAGGATCAGGTCCCCTCTGTCCATGTAATCGCATTCATTATCATCTAGGATCAGGTCCCCTCTGTCAATGTAATCTTATTCATTATCATCTAGGATCAGGTCCCCTCTGTCCATGTAATCATATTCATTATCATCTAGGATCAGGTCCCCTCTGTCCATGTAATCATATTCATTATCATCTAGGATCAGGTCCTCTCTGTCCATGTAATCATATTCATTATCATCTAGGATCAGGTCCCCTCTGTCCATGTAATCATATTCATTATCATCTAGGATCAGGTCCCCTCTGTCCATGTAATCATATTCATTATCATCTAGGATCAGGTCCTCTCTGTCCATGTAATCATATTCATTATCATCTATCTATAAGGCAGAACTAGATCAACACTCCTACTCTGAGACCCTTAATACTTATGGCCCCAGGAAAGACACGGCCTGGGGAAGAAACAGTCACATTTCCTCACTGAGAGAACAGGCTGGATTATATTAACATACGATGGATTCATATACATTAATATACTGTTTCTAATGGTGTTGAACTACAGTTAGTACACAGTCCCTAACCCTGACATAAACTTTCAAACACATCTCTACTGAACCAGCTGACCTTAGGTGGACATGAATATTACAGCAATATGTGAGGAACACAGGTGGGACTATCTTTACAGTTGTGTCTCTAAAATGTGTCTGTAATGACAATAAACAGTAGCCTACCTCTGTGCTGCTGGTCTCAGTCTCTGCCTCGCAGCCGCTGTGGTTCTGGTTTTTGGAGGAGGAGGAGAGGTGGGAGCTGGCTGTAGAGTTGGTTGTAGAGCTGACTGGTGCCTCCGCCTGGGGACTCATAGATCCTCTCTCCTTAACTACTTTGTCTCTGCTGCTGCTCCTTCTCCTCCGACTGACCAGGAACTCCCTGCTCTGAAGCAGCTCTGGGAATGTGTCCTCATCATCCCCATCTTCATCATCACCTTCATCATCCTTCTCTGAGGAAGGCTCCCTGCAGTCAGAGCTGTTTTTGATGAAGACGCTGTGACCGGTGCTAGAGTGGCAGGTGGAGGGACTACAGGTGAAGTCTGAGAAGGTGATGGAGCTAGGTTTGTGTTTGATGATGCAGGGGTGATCGCAGAGGCCTAGCCCTGCCAAGGGGCCCTCAAATAGGGCCAGGGTAAGGGAGGGATGTGTGAAGGGATCCATGTTGTTGTCTACACTGACCACTAGAGAAGGGATGGAGCTAAAAGCCTCTGATTGGACCACAGAGATAGTGACGTGGCTGACCTCTGTCTCTGATTGGACCAGAAGGGTAGGGATATGTCCATTCTCTGTTGGGACTAGAGGGACGGAGACATGGTTGTCTTCTGTGTGTTCCAGATCAGTAGGGACTTGTCTGTTCTCCACAGGTCCCTCTGAGTAGTCCTCAGGCTGGCTGTCTGCCTCTGTCCACCTGGGTGACTCCTCCTCTAGCTCCCTGTCTGTCTCCGTCTGCCTGGGTGAGGTATGCCCCAGCTCCATGTCTGTCTCTGTCTGCCTGGGTGAGGTATTGCCCAGTTCCATGTCTGTCTCTGTCTGCCTGGGTGAGGTATGCCCCAGCTCCATGTCCTGTAGCTGACCAGAGAGGTTAGCATCCAGGGTATGTCCTGATTCTACACGTCTGTTACTGTCCTCAACTTCCAGGTTTTCCTCTATCCTAGGAGCAAGAACATCCACATCTCCCTCTATCCTATGAGAAGGAACATTGGAGGCTAGGCAGTGGTCCTCAGCTGCTCCTGGAGAACTGCTGTGTAAATCCAATCCATTGTTATTGGCATCATCAGACGATGGTGATGTGACACTGCCTGGCTCACTGATTAGACCCGCGGGACAGACAATCTGGTCTAGGTCTAGAGGGTCAGGGGGGGAGACATCAAAACCAGACTCTGCTGGCCCTCCTGGACCTCCAGTACTAACAGCTAGATCTCCCTCTATCCCAGGGGCTCCAGTACTGTTATATTCACAACCAGCCTCCCTGTCCTGCTGGGGTGCGTCCTGGTTGTCTAGTTCCAGTTTCGACAGCTCCAGGCTTAGAGGTCCTGGCAGACAGACATCCTCACTGCTCTCTGTGGAGCTGTCGTCATCATGAGAAGACTCTGGAGCACAGTCTGAGGAGGACTGGTGTGTTAGTGTCTGTGGTTGTGTCTGTTTCTGTATCTGTGTCTGTGCCGTTGGCTGTGTCTGAGGTGAGAAGGTCCTGCCTGCTGATGCTGACATGGCCAGAGACTGTCGCACCTTAAGAGTTAACATCAGAGCTGTGTCCATGTTGTCTCTACAGTCTGTTACAGTGTGTTACTAGGGAACAGATAGTCTGGTGGTGTGACTGGTGGTCAGGTAGATCCAGAGGGACTGCTGACTGATGAAAGAGCTATATGGATTTGCCATGTTCCTCTCAGACATCCTCATCACCTGGCTTAGCAACACCAACCTTCACATAGATCAAACAGCAGATCACTTGAAACAAATAGAGAAGATGCAGCATTAAAAACAGACAAGATACAGCATTACTAACAGACAAGATACAGCATTAAAAACAGACAAGAATCAGCATTAAAAACAGACAAGAATCAGCAATAAAAACAGGCAAGATACAGCATTACTAACAGACAAGAATCAGCATTAAAAACAGACAAGATACAGCATTAAAAACATACAAGAATCAGCATTACTAACAGACAAGAATCAGCATTAAAAACAGACAAGATACAGCATTAAAAACAGACAAGAATCAGCATTAAAAACAGACAAGAATCAGCATTACTAACAGACAAGATACAGCATTAAAAACAGACAAGAATCAGCATTACTAACAGACAAGAATCAGCATTAAAAATAGACAAGATACAGCATTAATAACAGACAAGATACAGCATTAAAAACAGACAAGAATCAGCATTAAAAACAGACAAGATACAGCATTAAAAACAGACAAGAATCAGCATTAAAAACAGACAAGAATCAGCATTAAAAACAGACAAGATACAGCTTTAAAAACAGACAAGAATCAGCATTACTAACAGACAAGAATCAGCATTAAAAATAGACAAGATACAGCATTAATAACAGACAAGATACAGCATTAAAAACAGACAAGAATCAGCATTAAAAACAGACAAGATACAGCATTAAAAACAGACAAGAATCAGCATTAAAAACAGACAAGAATCAGCATTAAAAACAGACAAGATACAGCTTTAAAAACAGACAAGAATCAGCATTAAAAACAGACAAGAATCAGCATTAAAAACAGACAAGAATCAGCATTAAAAACAGACAAGATACAGCATTAAAAACAGACAAGATACAGCATTAAAAACAGACAAGATACAGCCTTAAAAACAGACAAGATACAGCATTAAAAACAGACAAGATACAGCAAAACAAAGATAGAAGATAACATTACAACATTAAACAAACAGAGAAGATACAGCAATATAGAAGATACAGCATTGGAGAGGATACAGATAAGGTGCTGCATTAGAGAGGATACAGAGAAGATACAGCAAAACAAAGATAGAAGATAACGTTACAACATTAAACAAACAGAGAAGATACAGCAATATAGAAGATCCAGCATTGGAGAGGATACAGATACGGTACTGCATTAGAGAGGACACAGATAAGATATAGTAATATAGAAGATACAGCATTGGAGAGGATACAGATAAGGTGCTGCATTAGAGAGGATACAGAGAAGATACAGCAAAACAAAGATAGAAGATAACGTTACAACATTAAACAAACAGAGAAGATACAGCAATATAGAAGATCCAGCATTGGAGAGGATACAGATACGGTACTGCATTAGAGAGGATACAGATAAGGTACTGCATTAGAGAGGATACAGAGAAGATACAGTAATATAGAAGATACAGCATTGGAGAGGATACGGATAAGACACTGCATTAGAGAGGATATGGATAAGGTACTGCATTATAGAGGATACAGATAAGATACACCATTGGAGAGGATACGGATAAGACACTGCATTAGAGAGGATATGGATAAGGTACTGCATTCGAGATGATACAGATAAGATACAGCATTGGAGAGGATACGGATAAGGTACTGCATTAGAGAGGATACAGAGAAGATATAGCAATATAGAAGATACTGCATTAGAAAAGACACTGCATTAGATAAGACATTGCATTAGAGAATATACTTAAAAGATACTGCATTAGAGAAGACACTGCATTAGAGAAGATACAAAGAAGATAATGCATTAGAGAAGATACAAAGAAGATAATGCATTAGAGAAGATACAAAGAAGATACTGCATTAGAGAAGATACTGCATTAATACAAACGGACTAAAAAAAAACATTAGTTCCAAGTCATAAACACCTCACAGCGACATTTGACAAAGAATAGTAATAACTTTACATTTAAGCACATATTTACCAAGCTAGTATTTTGTAAGTGTGTTTCGTCTCTCCCCTTCTGACTCTCCTACTAGCAGTGAACTAAGTACAGCAGGGTGAAGCCAGAGTCCAGCGGAGCTCATATTCAGGCTGCATTCCAAATGGCATCCTATTTCCTATGCATTACACTACTTTTGACCAAGGTCCACAGGGCTCTGGTCAAAAGTTTTGCATTATGGAGGGAATATGGTGCCATTTGGAACACAGCCCCAGAGAGGAGCTGCTAGCAATGAATCTGAACATCTGGCTGCAGTCGCAACGTTCAAGTCTGGATCCGTTTCTGACACTATGGCAGTGACATCTCTGCACACAGGAATATAGCTACTCTTGACAGCAGCAGCTGTACACACACACATTCCATTAGCACTCCACTCTGTGTAGGGATCCCCATCTGTCTCAGGGTACAAAGGGAGGCTTTTCTCAGACAGCTCTTTCCAAACAAGCTGATAACAAAGTTACATCAGCAACTGCATTCCCTACATTTCACAGATAGATACACTAACCCCAACTGTGAGGTCATGCTACAGCTTAAACTCAGTCATGAATGCCTTTGCAACTGTCCTCATATTCTCTGTACAAGAACTTTGCCTTCTGTATGTATGGAGAGCTAGAAGTCCATTGATTAGTATGGTTGATCTGCATGGTGTAATGAATGATGATTTATTAGTATGGTTAATCTGTATGGTGAAATGAATGATTATTGATTAGAACCCCGAGGGCTCTCTATAGTCAGAGAGCCCTCGGAATCCCCCCCCAAAGGTGCGGACTCCGACCGCAAATCCTGAACCTAGATGGGGCGCGTTAGGGTGGGCAACTAGCGTCAGTGGTGGCTCCGGTGCGGGACGTATCACCCGCTCAGACCGCGGATCTGGCCATGAAGCCGGGCTGAATGCTGTGCCTGGACTGGGCACCGGAGCAGAGGAAGACTCCGACCATGGAGCGGGACTGGACGCCGTGCCTGGACTGGGCACACGCTCAGACTGCTGATCCGGCCATGAAGCCAGCCTGAACACCGTGCCCGGACTGGGCACCGGAGCAGAGGAAGGCTCCGGCCATGGAGCAGGACTGGACGCCGTGCCTGGACTGGACTGTGCACCAGCGCAGAGGAAGGCTCCGGCCATGGAGCGGGACTGGACGTCGTGCCTGAGATGGGCACCGGAGCAGAGGAAGACTCCGGCTATGGAGCGGGACTGGACGCTGTGCCTGGACTGGTCACCGGAGCAGAGGAAGGCGCCGGTCATGGCACCGGACTGTGAACCATCGCTGGAAGTTCTGGACTGTGAACCGCCGCTGGAAGGTCTGGAATGTGAACCGTCGCTGGAAGGTCTGGACTGTGAACCGTCGCTAGAAGCTCTGGACTGTGAACCGTCGCTGGAAGCTCTGGACTGTGAACCATCGCTGGAAGGTCTGGACTGTGAACCGTCGCTGGAAGCTCTGGACTGTGAACCATCGCTGGAAGGTCTGGACTGTGAACCGTCGCTGGAAGATCTGGACTGTGAACCGTCGCTGGAAGGTCTGGACTGTGAACCATCGCTGGAAGGTCTGGACTTTGAGCCGGCACAGGATGTACCGGGCTGGGAAGGCACACTGGAGGCCTGGTGCGTGGAGCCGGCACAGGTTTCACCTGACTGATGACACGCTCTTCAGGGCGATTGCGGGGAGCCGGCACAGGATGTACCGGGCTGGGGAGGCGCACTGGAGGCCTGGTGCGTGGAGCCGGCACAGGTTTCACCGGACTGATGACACGCTCTTCAGGGCGAGTGCGGGAAAGCCGGCACAGAACATACCGGGCTGGGGAAGGCGCTCTTCAGGGCGAATGCGCTGCAGAATACACCTAACCATCATCTCTCTCCGATCTCCCTCCTCACACTGCTCCATCGACTCCCCGACGGTCTCTGGCTCTCTCCTTGCCTCGACCGAAATGTTGGGGTTTCTGTGGCCGCGGACCCCGGCGTCGTCACTGTCCTCCTATACTCCTTGGCGACTCCCGCCAAAGTTCGTAGTGCACATAGCACTAAACACAAACACTATCCCACAACGCAGGTGGGAAAAGGACCACACTAAGTATGATCCCCAATTAGAGGCAACGATCATCAGCTGCCTCCAAATGGGAACCATACTCACACCAACATAGAAAATGAAAACTAGAAAACCCCCTAGTCACGCCCTGACCTAAAACACCATAGAGAACCCCGAGGGCTCTCTATGGTCAGGGCGTGACAAATGGATGATTATTGATTAGTATGGATGATCTGTATGCTGTAATGGATGGTTATTTATTAGTATGGTTGATCTGTACACACTTAGAAAAAATGGTTGCAAAAATGGGTTCTTCGGCTATCCCATATGAGAACCCTGTTTGATTCAAGGTAGAAACCTTTTTGGTTTCTGTGGAAAGAGTTCTACATGGAACCTAATAGGGTTTTACCGGGAAACAAAGGTTTCTACCCTGGAACAAAAAAGGGTTCTTCAAAGGGTTCTCCTATTGGGACAGTAAAATAACCCTTTTAGGTTCTAGATAGCACCTTTTTGTACGTGTGTATGGTGTAATGGATGACTCCTAAGCTGACACACAGCTATCCATGAAACAGCTATGGAGAATCAGAGATCTGGTGCCCATGTAGCTACAGTATAGCCTGCTGCTCTGTTGACACACATACACACACACACACACACACACACACACAAACACACACACACACACACACACACACACACACATACCCTGCTGCCCTGAGAGCCAAGCAGCTGCTGCATCTTGGACCATGGCCCTGACTCTAGCTCTTATAACAACTGCTCAAATACACAAATGCTGTAGATCTGTAGATCTGTTCTATGTGCGCTATTTGTTTTTCTATGTTTTAAGTTAAGTTTTGCATCTTTTACTTTTGGTTTTGTACACCTGCTTCAAACAGCTGAAAATACAACATTTTTGATTATGGAATACATATTTCACAGAGATTTAAATGGTACAATGATTCTTTACACAATACTTGCTTTTTTTGTCACATAAACTGAAATTAGGCGAACTATTCAAATTTTAAGAGCCAGGGAAGGGAGGAGCAATTTCTGCATAGTGCATATTTAAAGTGGCACTATACAGAAATCACTCCGCCTTATATAATAATAACACAAGGAATAAATACACAATGAGTAACAATAACTTGGCTATATTCACATAGTACCAGTATAATAATAAGAAAATAAGCAGTAGCAGCAGCGTACGTAATGAGTCAAAAGAATGAGTATAAAAGGGGTCAATGCAGATAGTCCGAGTAGCTATTTGGTTAACTATTTAATTAACTATTTAGCAGTCTTATGGTTAGGGAGTAGAAGCTGTTCAGGGTCCTGTTCAGGGTCCAGCCTTGTGGTATCAGAGGGAACAATCTATGACTTGGGGGGCTGGAGTCTTTGACAATTCTTAGGGCCTTCCTCTGACACCTCCTTGTATAGAGGTCCTGGATTGCAAGGGGCTCAACCCCAGTGATGTACTCGGCCGTACGCACTACCCTCTGTAGTGCCTTTTGGTTGGATGCCAAGCAGTTGACATACCAAGCGATGATGCAGCCACAATGGTGCAGCTGTAAAACTTTTTGAGGATCTGAGGGCCCAAGCCAAATCTTGGGGGAAGAGGCATTGTTGTGCCTTCTTCATGACTGTGTTGGTGTGTGTGGACCATGTTAATTCCTTAGTGATGTGGACACAGAGGAACTTGAAGCTCTCAACCAGCTCCTCAGCCCAGTCGATGTGGATGGGGGTGTGCTCAGCCCTCCTGTTTTCTGTAACCCAGGATCAGCTCCTTCGTTTTGCTGACATTGAGGAAGAGGTTGTTGTTCTGGCACCACACTACCAGGTCACTGACCTCCTCCTTATAGGCTGTCTCAACGTCGTCGGTGATCAGGCCTACCCCAGTTGTGTCTTCAACAAACGTATTAATGATGACGTTGGGAGTTGTGCATGGCCAGGAAGATGTGTTGTTGCCTACCCTCACCACCTGGGACGGCCCGTCAGGAAGTCCAGGATCCAGTTGCAGAGGAGGGTGTTCAGTTCCAGATAACGGAAAATAATAATCTCTGTATTTCATTTTATAGTCCAAGTTGGTGTAGCCAGAAGGCTTGCGATTCATGTATTTTATGCTGTGACAAACATTTTAAAACAAGACCTTGAGAGATGATCATTGACTAGAATTTGCTAGAAATGTCATAGATTTTTTTGGGCTAATGAATGATAACGAATGCAGGAAGAAAATGTTAGCTTTTATGTAAAATATAGCCTACCTTAGAATAGCACATGATGCACAGCGGTTTAGATTCACGGGCAATGATCAACCACGGCGCTATCCATGGTGCTGAATCGCCGCTACGTTTATCTGTTTGATTAGCACAATAGGCGGATATCATAAAGTAAAAACAGCCACAACTTTCCCAAATTCCCCCGATAGCCAGGTGCAAGGGGAGAGAAAAGTACCATGATGCATCTTTCAGTCAAATGTAGGCTAACATTTATGTTGCCTAATTATAACAACACTGTAATAACCTCATAATATTTGACCAGTAGTGCTTCATAGGCCTTCATTAAAACTAGGCTACATCAACAAAATAGTGTGGAGACTTTCAGAGAACTTTGAGTTGATTAAATTGCAAATAATACAACAAGAAATCATTAGTGCATGTGTATATTTAGCCATTTCTAGCGGTATAATCATGTCTGATTTTGGGGGGGATTGTATTTCACGCTTTTAAATAGCACTTCGAGAATACCGGCAAGCCCAGTAATTGCTTTCAACTTTCTCGGGATGGAAAATTGGTTGATTCTCAATAAAATATTAAACCCAAGTCTCTACATGTTTTTATTCTGTGAAACAGATCCCACAACTGAGGAATTCAATCTCTTGTTAAATTTTATCTGAACTATTTTCTTCAATTTAAGAAACATACAAATGTTTTAGATATTTTTTTGTCTTCTATAAAATTGATCTACAAACACAATCAAAGAGTTGGATGTGAATATAGATATAGAGTTGGATGTGAATATAGATATAGAGTTGGATGTGAATATAGATATAGAGTTGGATGTGAATATAGATATAGAGTTGGATGTGAATATAGATATAGAGTTGGACGTGAACATAGATATAGAGTTGGATGTGAACATAGATATAGAGTTGGATGTGAACATAGATATAGAGTTGGATGTGAATATAGATATAGAGTTGAATGTGAATATAGATATAGAGTTGGATGTGAACATAGATATAGAGTTGGATGTGAACATAGATATAGAGTTGGATGTGAATATAGATATAGAGTTGAATGTGAATATAGATATAGAGTTGGATGTGAACATAGATATAGAGTTGGATGTGAACATAGATATAGAGTTGGATGTGAATATAGATATAGAGTTGGATGTGAACATAGATATAGAGTTGGATGTGAACATAGATATAGAGTTGGATGTGAATATAGATATAGAGTTGGATGTGAATATAGATATAGAGTTGGATGTGAACATAGATATAGAGTTGGATGTGAATATAGATGTAGAGTTGGATGTGAATATAGATATAGAGTTGGATGTGAACATAGATATAGAGTTGGATGTGAATATAGATGTAGAGTTGGATGTGAATATAGATATAGAGTTGGATGTGAACATAGATATAGAGTTGGATGTGAATATAGAGTTGGATGTGAATATAGATAAAGAGTTGGATGTGAACATAGATATAGAGTTGGATGTGAATATAGATATAGAGTTGGATGTGAATATAGAGTTGGATGTGAATATAGATATAGAGTTGGATGTGAATATAGATATAGAGTTGGATGTGAATATAGATATAGAGTTGGATGTGAATATAGATATAGAGTTGGATGTGAATATAGATGTAGAGTTGGATGTGAATATAGATATAGAGTTGGATGTGAATATAGAGTTGGATGTGAATATAGATATAGAGTTGGATGTGAATATAGAGTTGGATGTGAATATAGATAAAGAGTTGGATGTGAATATAGATATAGAGTTGGATGTGAATATAGATATAGAGTTGGATGTGAATATAGAGTTGGATGTGAATATAGATAAAGAGTTGGATGTGAACATAGATATAGAGTTGGATGTGAATATAGAGTTGGATGTGAACATAGATATAGAGTTGGATGTGAACATAGATATAGAGTTGGATGTGAACATAGATATCGAGTTGGATGTGAATATAGATATAGAGTTGGATGTGAACATAGATATAGAGTTAGATGTGAACATAGACAAACAAAGTACAAAGTAATACAACTTGATTAAGGCAGAGAGTTGTAACAGCAGTTTTAACCTCTACAGCTCACACTAACCCACGGTGAGGACACCAGGACTGACATGTCAGAGATGGAAAATGTCTAATAGGGCAATGAAAACAAAAAACAAACCGACAGAAAATGGAACCCTATTCCCTTTATAGTGCACTACTTTTGACCCGGACCGATATGGATAGGTCTAAAGTTTTGGTCTAAAGTTATGCACTATATAGGGAATAGGGTGCCATTTGAGACACAAGTAGAGTCTTACCTGTTAGATGAAGAATAGTCCTGTTTGTTGTCTAAACAGACAAACTGAGACCACAGCAACAAAACACTGGAGCGAGACAGAGTCCCATAGTGAAGCCACAGTTCTCTTAAGACAAAAGAGAGAGCAGGATAGAGAGTGAGGGAGAGAGGGACTAAGAGAGTCTGTCAGAAGAGACAACAGTAGAAGAGAGAGTGAAAAGAGAGAGTAGAAGAGTCTCCTGTCAGAAGTGAAGCCACTCAAGCAGGTCTTCCTCTGCAGTTCAACTCTTCCTCAGTTATTCCTCAACTATACCTATCTGTCCTCCCTCAGGGCTTAGTGGAGGTTAACGCTGGATACCTTTATGCATGTTGCTAGCGCTCTGACTAAGCCATTCAGAATATGTGTAAGTAAGGGCAAGGAGTGTGAGAGTGAGTGTGTGCATTTGTGTGGGAGGTGGAACAGGGAGGAGAGAAGAGATAGGAGAGAGAGGGAGGGGGGAGATAGAGATGAAGTGAGGGAGAGGAGTAGTATTTGGCACGGTAAGAGAACAAGGTAATATGTGGTTCCAGCTAACACAACAAGTTTGGCTGTGAAGACAGTGAGCTAATGACTCTATTGTCACTGGACTCAGAATGTGTGTGTGTGTGTGTGTGCATGCGTGCGTGTATCATCCTATCTGGATGCAACAGCATGGCAGTCAGGCACAGCAGAGTGGATTCCTACTGAGGAGGAGTGGCAACATGCCTTGATATCCTGCTGTAGCTGGTTAAAATATAAAGACACAGATAGCAGAGATAAGGAGTTCCAAAGGATCTTCTCAGGGTCAATGATATGCTGCTATGTTATAGGGAAATGTGTCAAACAGAGACATAATAAGGTATGTGAAGTATTTGCCACAGTGATAGTGCCTTGTTTGTCCAAAATAATACAGTTAAAATGTGAAGTTAGTCATAACTAATCTACTTTAGTTCAGCCATGTGCTGTCCATTACTGAATGACAGACAGGAGTCATTGATGGCAGCTCTGCACAACATTAGACTAGTAAAGGAAGGAGTCTGAACTAACCTGATCCAGAGAAGTCCAGGGGGAACAGAGCTCTGTCTGCACTCAGTAGGAGATAGAGTCACTCTTAGAACTAACTAGAAGCCTGTCATATAGAGCTCTGTCTGCACTCAGTAGGAGATAGAGTCACTCTTAGAACTAACTAGAAGCCTGTCATATAGAGCTCTGTCTGCACTCAGTAGGAGATAGAGTCACTCTTAGAACTAACTAGAAGCCTGTCATATAGAACTCTGTCTGCACTCAGTAGGAGATAGAGTCACTCTTAGAACTAACTACAAGCCTGTCATATAGAGCTCATCAGAGGGTGATATGAAGAGTAACACACACACACACACATGAGGGGGTGCACTACAGCTGCTGTCTGCTGATTGGCTGAGTGTGTGTTATTTACATTCATTAGGGGCCACCTGATTGGCTAAAGTAGCTAATGAAGAATGCCAAAGGAGCTCACTCTTTGTAAATCACCCTGAAATCCACTCCACTCCAGAGAGAGAGAGAGAGAGAGAGAGAGAGAGAGAGAGAGCGGCTGCATTCATCTATACCCTCTCCTCACCCCCTCTCCCTGATCTTCCTAACCCATCTTCCTCCCATCCTCTTTCCTCCTCTCTATTGAAGCCATAATCACAAATCAGCCCCTGCTGCACTCTGACCTCCTCTGTCTTACTCTCATTCATAAAATACTCTGCTATACAGTCATGGATATCTTTCTCTGTCAACAATATCTTCTGCCATCTCCTTGGAAAGCTGTTCTATGTCCTGCCGTTGTCACGGTACTCTATATATCTAGTTTAAGAGGTTTATGATCAACCAACCCCGCCCTAACATACCAGTACATCCAAACATCAGAGAACAGTCATACACACAAGAAATAGTACTGTTATGCTTGTACAGTATTGTCATATCTAAATGAAATGTGCCATAGTTGTAAGGAAAGAGGTTTAGATGTTTTCTTTAGGTAAAACAGTTAATATAGCGATTTTCCTGTGGTGTTTCACATACAGTAGTGTTCAATGGCGACATAATCTGGAAAGAGTCAGAAGTCTACAGTGTAACTAGAGAGAAAACCCTTTTGGTTCTGTTGCATGCTGCTAGGTTGAATGACATTCCTTTAGTGTCCTTGGTGGTCCTATTTGGTTTTGTTGTTGTCTGAACGAGCAGATACAAATCATCTTTACTACAGTGTCTTATAGGGTCTGTTATGATCTCTGACCTCTGTGTGCAAAATGACACGACTTTGGAACGAGACACAAAGCAGGAAAACTCCAACCAGTTCAGTAGCCTGCTCCTGAATGAATGGAGATACTCTCCCAGAACTATACTGAACAAAAATATAAACGCTAAATGCAGCAATTTCAAAGACTTTACTAAGTTACAGTTCATATAAGGAAATCAGTCAATTGAAATAGATTCAGTGGGCCTTGATCTATGGATTTCACATGACTGGGAATACAGAAATGCATCTGTTGGTCACAGATGCCATAAAAAAAAAGTAGGGGCGTAGATCAGAAAACCAGTCAGTATCAGGTGTGACCACCATTTGCCTCATGCAGCGCGACACATCTCCTTCGCATAGAGTTGATGACTGTTGATTGTGGCCTGTGAAATGTTGTCCCACTCCTCTTCAATGGCTGTGCGAAGTTGCTGGATATTGGCGGGAACTGAAATATACTGTCGTGCACGTCGATCCAGAGCATCCCAAACATGCTCAATGGGTGACATGTATGGTGAGTATGCAGGCCATGGAAAAACTGGGACACTTTCAGCTTCCAAGAATTGTGTACAGATCCTTGTGACATGTGTCACGTGCATTATCATGCTTAAATTTGAGGTGATGGCGGTGGATGAATGGCACCACAATGGGCCTTAGGATCTCGTCACGGTATCTCTGTGCATTAAAATTGCCATCGATAAAATGCAATTGTGTTTGTTGTCCATAGCTTATGTCTGCCCATACCATAACCCCTGAACCACCATGGGGCACTCTGTTCACAACGTTGACATCAGCAAACCGCTCGTCCAAACAACGCGGTTGTGAGGCCAGTGGGACATTCTGCCAAAACAAAACAAGGTTGGAGGAGGATTACGGTGGAGAAATTAACATTACATTATTTGGCAACAGCTCATGTGGACATTCCTGCAGTCAGCATGCCAATTGCACAATTCCTCAAAACTTGGGACATCTGTAGCATTGTGCTGTGTGACAAAACTGCGCATTTGTGGCCTTTTATTGCCCCCAGCACAAGGTAAACCTGTTTAATAATAATGTTGTTCAATCAGTTTCTTGATATGCCACACCTGTCAGGTGGATGGATTATCTTGCCAAAGGATAATTACTCACTTACAGGGATGTAAACAAATCTGTCCACAACATTTGAGAGATATAAGCTTATGGAACATTTCTGGGATCTTTTATTTCAGCTCATGAAACATGGGAACAACACTTTACGTTTATATTTTTTTCAGTGTAGAAGAGGCAGAGGAGAGGAGAGGAGAGGAGAGGAGAGGAGAGGAGAGGAGATGAGAGGAGAGGAGAGGAGAGGAGAGGAGAGGAGAGGAGAGGAGAGGAGAGGAGAGGAGAGGAGAGGAGAGGAGAGGAGAGGAGAGGAGAGGAGAGGAGAGGAGAGGAGAGGAAAGGAGAGGAGAGGAGAGGAGAGGAGAGGAGAGGAGAGGAGAGGAGAGGAGAGGACTAATTATTCCCTTTGCCAGCTCTTATGAACAACATTGGGGCAACAGTTGGAGGAACATGTTGAAATAATTGCTGTTTTAGTGAAAGGCTGCCTTTGTCTTCCTCTGGTCTCATCTGACTCAGCTGCTGAGGTGAAGAGGTCCTGCCTGCCTCCCAAATGGCACCCTATCCCCAATATAGTGCAGAGGCCCTGGTCAAAAGCAGCAAACTACATATGGAATAAAGTGCCATTTGGGACACAGACAGGGTCTGTCTGTTCCAGGTTCTGTGTGACCAGGGGTTAGGGTTAGGGCTGGGAACAGCTCTAGTCAAACACAGCTCAATGTTTCGAGAAGAGAGAGAAAGAGAGAGCGAGAGAGAGCAAGAGCGAGAGAGAGAGCGAGAGAGAGAGAGAGAGAGAGAGAGAGAGAGAGAGAGAGAGAGAGAGAGAGAGAAAGAAAGAGAGAGAGAGAGAGAGAGAGAGAGAGAGAGAGAGAGAGAGAGAGTGAGAGAGAGAGAGAGAAAGAGAGAGAGAGAGAGAGAGAGAGAGAGAGAGGAGGAACGACTAAATTAGGGAAAAGAGAGCACCTGGTCTGAAAAGCAGTTGAGTTGAGCTGTGCTGTGCAGAGCTTACTTAATTGTCTCAATCCTAACTGGCTAATGTAATGACACAGTACCTAGTATCTAGCCGTGAACTAAAATCTTACAACAACAGTGTGTATGTGTGTGTGTATATGTGTGCGTACATGCTTGCGTGCATGCGTGTGGGTGAGCGCACGTGCACGTCTCTATGTGTGATTCAGGTGGTAGATTGACAGGAGGCAGGGTTGATGGGATATTGCTCTGCTGGTGAGCGGTGAGCAATATAGAGCTGTTTCCCCAACCCGCAGGCTGCTATGACAGCTATGTGAAGACATGGCCGGAGGGCCTAGGTGAGTCTGCCAAGACAACCAACAGCTAGAGATGCAAGCATGCCAGGGCCAGAAACAGGATACTGCTGTTCCTCTAGAGTTGATTACAATGTTTCTACTGGGTATTTCTATTTTATTTTCCATTATGACACACCTCTTCATCTTCTGCTGATGTATAGTATATAGAATTCCCTCCCTCTAACAGAGAGCCCATTGGACAAAGTTGTGATTGACAGGGGTCATGACGCAATCATAGGCTGGTGCCTAGCCGACTTCCGAATGAGTGTTCTCACATGCTTCCTTAATAAAAAGACCTTCACTTGAAAAAACTAGAAAATATCAGATATGGTACTGTTTGTCCATTTTGAGACACTGTAGCCAGAAAATAATCTCAGAATTATTCTATCACTCAAGACATCTGTCATTCCTTTTGATGTTTTTCCTTCTGATGATTTTCCTTCTGATGTTTTTCCTTCTGATGTTTTTACCGAGATCTTAGTTGCACAATTTTACATCTAACTAAGATGTCTGGTGCAGTATTTCGGAAAGTGAAAAAACTTGCATGCAAACTATTAGTCTCTAGCTGAATGACAACAAACATTGAAGAATCTCTCCTGTTGACCATTCACCGACGAAGGGGCGTAGACTTCGGCTACAGCTTGCCTTGAGAAAAAATGTTGTGTGCACGAACAGCCCAGAAAACCTTGCAGAAGACCAAAACTAACAAAAACTTTACAAAATGTTGTCATAATATATGCACAAACTGTTCTAAACTGTTTCGGATGGGCATCATGCAGATCCCTTTAGGGTCCCCAGGACACCAGATGAAATGAGGGCTCATTCAGTAATAAACCTCTCAGTAAACTGGGACACAAGGCTGCACAACATATTTTAATCTGTCAAGAGCATTGCACACATCTCTCTGGTATGACAAAAACAAAGTGCACTGTCATCCCTCTTGCCTTTCCTCTATATTGTCTCTATTCAGTGGAATGAATCAGACGGACTGTCAGGACAGAAGAGGAATGTCAAGAGATTGTGGTTCCTATAGAACAGAGACGGAAAGAGGGAGGACAGAGAGAGAGAGTTGGCGAGAGAGAGAGAGAGAGAGAGAGAGAGAGAGAGAGAAGCCAGCTGCAACATGTGGCTGTATGGTTGAAGGCCTGCTGCCTGCCAGCAACAAATCATGTTGTGCTCAGCCAAGTCTGAGAGACTGCTCTTCACTTAACTTCAAATTTGTGTAAAACCGCTAAAATCACCTTCCCAAACAAGACAATAGGCACATCGGGGGCTGCATCCATAGGGCCCTGGTTAAAATGAGTGCACTATATACGGAATAGGGTGCCATTTGGGGCGCAGGCTGAATTTCAGACATTACATTTCAAATGGTACTCTTACGCAACAGTCACAATATTTACACCACCCAAGGACAATGAATAAAATACCACAATGAGATAACACTCTTTTGTAGAACATTGCAGCAATACCTCTGTCCTTGACTCAATATTCCCATTCCATTCCCATTCCTTTTACATTCTCCTGCATTTCCAGCATTCCAGAGAGCATAGACAGATGTTCTGTGTTATCCTTCCTCCCTGCAATCTCTCTTTCTCTCTCTCTCGCTTAGTTAGGGGGGCAGGGGGGGTTCTGTGTTATCCCTCTTCCCTGCAGTCTCTCTCTCTCTCTCTCTCTCTCTCTCTTAGTTAGGGGGGGTGGGGGTTCTGTGTTATCCTTCCTCCCTGCAATCTCTCTCTCTCTCTCTTTCTCTCTCTCTCTTTCTCTCGGAGGACCTGAGCCCTAGGACCATGCCTCAGGAAATCCTGGCCTGATGACTCCTTGCTGTCCCCAGTCCACCTGGTCGTGCTGCAGCTCCAGTTTCAACTGTTCTGCCTGCGGCTATGGAACCCTGACCTGTTCACCGGACGTGCTACCTGTCTCAGACCTGCTGTCTTCAACTCTCTAGAGACAGCAGGTGCGGTAGAGATACTCTGAATGATCGGCTATGAAAAGCCAACTGACATTTACTCCTGAGGTTCTGACCTGTGCACCCTCTACAACCACTGTGATTATTATTATCTGACCCTGCTGGTCATCTATGAACATTTTAACATGGCCATGTTCAGTTATAATCTCCACCTGGCACAGCCAGAAGAGGACTGGCCACCCCTCATAGCCTGGTTCCTCTCTAGGTTTCTTCCTAGGTTCCAGCCTTTCTAGGGAGTTTTTCCTAGCCACCGTGCTTCTACACCTGCATTGCCTGCTGTTTGGGGTTTTATGCTGGGTTTCTGTACAGCACTTTGTGACATCAGCTGATGTAAGGGCTTTATAAATACATTTAATTGAATTTGATTGATACTGTATTTAGATTACATTAGGCATACTGCAATATGAAATACAGAAATGTACTTGCCAATTAGCGTCCTGTAAATTACTATCAAATTCACGGCAACACCTTTACACTGTAGCCTACAGTGTTTAAGATGGTTTACTGAAACAATTGATTTACCTCTGAGAGAGAGAAAGAGATAGACAGTGTGAGTGGGCCCTGACAGTAAATCTCAGGAATACTAAAATAAAGGTGTTCCAAAAAAGGTCCAGTTGCCAGGACCACTAATACGAATTCCATCTAGACATCGTTAACCTAGAGCACACAAAAAAACGATACATACCTCGGCCTAAACAGAGGTAACTTCCACAAAGCTGTAAACAATCTGAGAGGCAAGGCAAGAAGGACCTTCTATGCCATCAAAAGGAACATCAAATTCGACATATCAATTAGGATCTGGCTAAAAAAATGCTTGAATCAGTCTTAGATCCCATTGCCCTTTATGGTTGTGAGGTCTGGGATCCACTCACCAACCAAGAATTCACAAAATTAGACAAACACCAAATGAAGACTCTGCATGCAGAATTCTGCAAAATATCCTCCGTGTACAATGTAAAATACCACATAATGCATGTAGAGCAGAATTAGGCCGATACCCGCTAATAATCTAAATCCAGAAAAGAGACGTTAAATTCTACAACCACCTGAAAAGAGCCATCACCTACAGAGAGATGAACCTGTAGAAGAGTCCTCTAAGCAAGCTGGTCCTGGGGCTCTGTTCACAAACACAAACAGACCCCACAGAGCCCCAGGGAGAGGGAGAGGGAGAGAGAGAGAGAGAGAGAGAGAGAGAGAGAGAGAGAGAGAGAGAGAGAGAGAGAGAGAGAGAGAGAGAGAGAGAGAGAGAGGGGGGGGGGGATTTCAAAGACTTTGAAGGATGTGAATGTGATACAAAAGGACCAGGGCTGTCTCAAATGGCACCCTTCTCCATATATAATGCACTACTTTTAACCAACCTATAGGACTATGGTCAAAAGTCTATATAGGGAATAGGGTACCATTTGGGAAGGCCCCCGAAGACAATAGCGGCGAGACGGGTGCTGCTGCCGGGTCTAGACCCTCCTCCTCCTCCCCCAGGGACCCAAGATTATCAACACAGACTGTGTCCTAAATGGCACTGTATTCCCTATTTAATGCACTACTTTTGACCAGGCCATATTGGAATGGAGCCAGAGTGAATGAATTGTTCTAATCTTCAGAGCGCAATTAGCTGTTAGCCTTAGAACACCCAGGAGACTGGATCTGCATCTCATTTGGTTTATCTGTGGCCAACAGCAGGTAGCATCAGACCTAAACAGAGATTACTACTGAAGACTAGTTTTCAATATTTAGATTTGACTTGAATCTCATTATGCTTTATTGCAATGTCCCTTATCTTTGAGAACAGGCTAGACCTTGAACAAACTCACACATGTTCTAGCCTAGTGTTGTATTAGATATTACACTGCAATCAGAGTTGCTTTGCAGATAAACTGGTGCGTAAGCAAGAGCTGACATTAACACATAAAGTCATGTCATCCTCTTTATCCTGGTCAGGAGAGAAGGAAGAACAGAGATTACACATAGTTTGCATCCCAAGTAGCACCCAATTCCCTATATAGTGCACTACATGGGCTCTGGTCAAAAGTAGTGCACTATATAGGGAATATGGTACCCTTTGGGGCGCATGCATAAATAGGTAATACACCATAACCACAGGACACCTCCATCCCTGATGTCACAAAACAATTTCTCAAACATCCATGTGTGAGTGGAGATGATCAAGGCGCTGGTTGAAATGACAATGGGAAGAGAGGGGGTAAACATGACCTGAAATACTGCACTGTCCCATCATCAAGCCTGCCATTTCCATGCTGCTGCTCTGTGATTACGGTGAGGTAGAGTCAGGCGTGTGGGTGAGCAGCTGGCTGCCTATGTGATACACGTGCACACACATGCACTGCCACAGAGACGTGCACACGCACAGGCACACACACACACACACATGCACAGGCACTATATACAATGGAAATGTACAGAGCTTTCAGAAAGTATTCATACCACTTGATTTATTCCACATTTTGTTGTGTTACAGCTAGAATTCAAAATGGTTTAAAAAAAAATAATAACTCACCCATCTACACACAATCACCAATAACGACAAAGTGAAAATATGATGTTACATTTTTTTGCAAATCTATTAAAAATGAAATACAGAAATATCTCATTGACATAAGTATTCACACCCCTAAGTCAATACATGTTAGAATCACCTTTGGAAGCAATTACAGATGTGAGTCTTTCTTGGTAAGTCTGTAAGAACTTTGCACACCTGGATTGTACAATATTTGCACATTATTCTTTTAAAATTCTTCAAGCTCTGTCAAATTGATTGTTGATCATTGCTAAACAGACATTTTCAAATCTTGCCATAGATTTTCAAGACGATTTAAGTCAAAACTAGGCCACTCAGGAACATTCAATGTCGTCTTGTTATGAAACTCCAGTGTATATTTGACCTTGCGTTTTAGGTTATTGTCCTGCTGAAAGGTGAATTTGTCTCCCAGTGTCGGTTGGAAAGCAGACTGAACCAGGTTTTCCTCTAGGATTTTGCCTGTGCTTAGGCCTAAAAAAATCCTTAGTTCTTGCTGATGGCCATAACATGATGCAGCCACCACCATTATTTAAAATATGAAGAGTGGTACTTATTAATGTGTTGGATTTGCCCCAAACATAACGCGTTCTATTCAGGACTTAAAGTTATTTTTTTTTTACAATTAATTTTTCAGTTTTACTTCAGTGCCTTATTTCCAACAGGATATTTATATTCTGCATAGGCCTTCTTTTCACTCTGTCATTTAGGTTAGTATTTATGGAGTAACTACGATTTTGTTTATCCATCGTCAGTTTTCTCGTAGCACAGCCTTTAAAGTCTAACTGTTTTAAAGTCACCATTGTCCTCATGGTGAAATCCCTGAGCGGTTTCCTTCCTCTCCGGAAACTAAGTTGGGAAGGATGACTGTATCTTTGTAGTGACTGGGTGTATTTATACACCATCCAAAGTGTAATTAATCACTTCACCATGCTCAAAGGGATATTCAACATCTGCTTTTTCTTTATTTTACCCATCTACCAATAGGTGCCCTTCTTAACAAGGCATTGGAAAACCTCCCTGGTCTTTGTTGTTGGATCTGTGTTTGAAATTACAGATAATTGTATGTGTGGGGTGCAGAGATGAGGTAGTCATTCAAAAATTATGTTAAACACTATTATTGCACACAGAGTGAGTCAACGCGAATAATTATGCGACTTGTTAAGTAAATTCTGACTCCTGAACTTATTTAGGCTTGCCACAACAAAGGGTTGAATACTTATTGACTCCAGACATTTCATCTTTCAATTTCTTTATTAATTTGTGAAAATTTCTAAAAACATAATTCTACTTTGACATTATGGGGTATTGTGTGTAGACCAATGACATTCAGGCTGTAACAACAAAATGTGGAAAAAGTCAAGGGGTGTGAATATTTTCTGAAGGCACTGTATTCACCTGAACAACAAGCTCCGTCCCACCTGCTGTAACATGCTCTGCCAGCTTCGAAATCAGATGTAAAAATTCCTTCCTTCCGAGGTGAGAGGAGGGAGAGGTGGGACATGAGGAGAGGAGAGGTGGAGAGGAGGGAGTAGGAAGAGGTGGGAGGAGAGCGGATCTATGCCATAACGGCTAAGCAATTCACAGCTATGTTTGAATGCTCAGCGTGATGTCAGATCCCACCCTCCCACCCCTCAACAGTACAGGTCAACATGTGAGCTTGCCTCCCAAATGGCACTCTATTTCTAGTCAAAAGTAGGGCACTATAGGCAATAGGGTGCTATTTTGTATGCACTCCCTATTCACCCAGACAACAGTTTCTCCCATCTACACAGTGTAGCAATCATACTGTAAATCATGATAACATTCATTTTGCAGTTATTTGATCTCTCAGTGTGGAGACTGGAATTATCGAACTCAAACACTGGCTGAATAGTCTGTCTGTGGACAGGCACACAAACAGGCACACAAGCACGCACAGACACACACAGGGTGACTTTCATGCCCTTCCAGAGAATAGGCCTAGTTCCTGTATTAGGTAAATATGTCGCACCACACAGCAGTTTATAGCAGGAAAAACACAGACAAACAACAAAAGAAAAACCTTACAATGTATGACAGTTCACCACAAGGAACCACAAGTCAATTCACCACCACAGGAACAAACACAACTCCCCTTTGTCATGCTTCTCTGTCAGGTGAGGACAGAAGACGACCTGAGGTTTTGAAGAACAATAGTAGTAGATGTAATCACAGTGAGTCAGAGAGAGAGAGAGAGAGAGAGAGAGAGAGCACAAGAGAGAGAGCGCAAGAGAGAGAGAGAGCTCAAGAGAGAGAGAGAGAGAGACTCATACATTTCCTCAGTGAAAACAATATACAACCGTACAGACCACATATTCACCCTGCACACCCTAATTGACAAACAAACAAAACAAAACAAAGGCAAAGTCTACTCATGCTTTGTTGATTTAAAAAACTTTTGACTCAATTTGGCATGAGGGTCTGCAATACAAATTTATGGAAAGTGGTGTTGTGGGAAAAACATACGACATTATAAAATCCATGTACACAAACAACAAGTGTGCGGTTAAAATTGGCAAAAAAACACAAGCATTTCTTTCCACAGGGCTGTGGGGTGAGACAGTGATGCAGTTTAAGCCCCACCCTATATATCAACAAACTGGCAAAGGGCACTAGAACAGTCTGCAGCACCCAGCCTCACCCTACTAGAACCCTACTATAATCTGAAGTCAAATGTCTACTGTTTACTGATGATCTGGTGCTTCTATCCCCAACTAAAGAGGGCCTACAGCAGCACCTAGATCTTCTGCACAGATTCTGCCAGACCTGGGCCCTGACAGTAAATCTCAGTTAGACAAAAAATAAGGGTGTTCCAAAAAAGGTCCAGTTCCCAGGACCACAAATACGAATTCCATCTAGACACCATTGTCCAAGAGAAAGCAAAAAACTATACATACCTCGGCCTAAACATCAGCGCCACAGGTAACTTCCACAAAGCTGTGAACGAGCTAAGAGACAAGGCAAGGAGGGCCTTCTATGCCATCAAAAGGAACATCAAATTCGACATGTCAATTAGGTTCTGGCTAAAAATACTTGAATTAGTTATATAACCCATTGCCCTTTTTGGTTGTGAGGTCTGGGTTCTGCTCACCAACCAATAATCCACAAAATGGGACAAACACCAAATTAAGACTGCATGCAGAATTCTGCTCAAATATCCTTTGTGTACAACGTAAAATACCACATAATGCATGTAGAGCAGAATTAGGCCGATACCCTAATGATCTAAATCCAGAAAAGAGACGTTACAATCTACAACTACCTGAAAGGAAGTGATTCCCAAACCTTCCATAACAAAGCCATCACCTACAGAGAGATGAACCTGGAGAAGAGTCCCCTAAGCAAGCTGGTCCTGGGGCTCTGATCACAAACCCACCCCACAGAGCCCCAGGACAGCAACACAATTAGACCCAACCAAATCATGAGAAAATAAAAATATATATATAAATATAATAATGCTACTTGGCCCTGAACAGAGAGTACACAGTGGCAGAATACCTGACCATTGTGACTGACCCAAATTTAAGGAAAGCGTTGACTATGCATAGACTCAGTGATGTCACGGATCCCTCAGAACTTTCATTACGCACACCTGTCCCTTATTCCCACTGATTAGTACATGCATAAGTGTGCCCTTTGGTTTCTATTAGGCTGTCCATTATTGTTACAATGCCCATTGGTGCGTGTGAGTACCTGTGCTGTCTGTTCGTGCCATTGAGGATTGTGCAGGTGATTATGGGTCTTGTCCTGTGTGATAATCACTGTGCGTTAGTGTATTTATTCGAGGTGCACCTCACTCTTTTGTTTTGGGTTTCTACCCTTTACGGCACTCCGTAATTTGGGCTTAATAAAAAACACTATTATGCATTCCTGCGCTTGTCTCCCGTCTCATTCATACCAACGTGACAAGTGAACATAGCCTTGCTATTGAGAAAGGGCGTTGTAGGCAGACCTGTCTCTCAAGAGAAGACAGGCTATGTGCACACTGCCCACAAAATGAGGTGGAAACAGAGCTGCACTTCCTAACCTCCTACCAAATGTATGACCATATTAGAGACACATATTTCCCTCAGATTACACAGATCCACAAAGAATTCAAAAACAAATCCAATTTTGATAAACTCCCATATCTACTGGGTAAAATACCACAGTGTGACATCACAGCAGCAAGATTTGTGACCTGTTGCCACAAGAAAAGGGCAACCAGTGAAGAACAAACACCATTGTAAATACAATCCATATTTATGCTTATTTATTTTCCCTTTTGTACTTTAACCATGTGTACATCGTTACAACACTGTATATAGACATAATATGACATTTGAAATGTCTTTATTCTTTTGGAACCTCGGTGAGTGTAATGTTTACTGTACATTTTTATTGTTTATTTCACTTCTGTTTATTATCTACTTCACTTGCTTTGGCAATGTTAACACATGTTTCCCTTGACAATAAAGCCCTTGAATTGAATTGAGAGAGAGAGAGAGAAAGAGAGAAAGAGAGAGAGAGAGAGAGAGAGAGAGAGAGAGAGAGAGAGAGAGAGAGAGAGAGAGAGAGAGAGAGAGAGAGAGAGAGAGAGGTGGGTGGGTTGAATAAAGAGAAAACAATACCTTAAGAAGTCATTATTTTAGGCTATCTGGCATTAGTGCATAAGCCTAGTCTTTAGGCCCTAAATGTATGGTGCCACATATCCTACACACCAATGGCAAAATGTTTTTGGAAACGGGCAGAAAAAGCTAATGTCAATCCAAAAGGACAATGTCAGAGTCTAATTCAATAAGACAAAAGCTGCTGAAGGAGAGTTGAAAATAAAGAGAAGGGAGGGCCAGAAAAGTCATGTTTGGGAACAGCCTGGTCTCATAGACTAGATGCAAGCAGCGAAAGATTTGGTGAAATGGTGAAAGAGGATGATAGCAGTTATGTTATGTGCATTGATTGTGAGGCACTAAACATGTTCAACAGCCACAAGACAGGGACTTCAAATAGGTCTATGACAAGTCAAGGGAACTGTAGCCTACTGTTCAGATGGGTTAAATAGAAGCTGAAATCCGGACACTGACTGTAGGTCTAGAACCTCTCACATAACCTTAATATTCACTCCTGCAGAGTTTCTTGCAGTACAATTACACACAAAATGTAGGCAAAATCTGACTAAGGAACAGAGGTGGAGAAATAGACTATGATTTTTTTTTCATTATCTTCAGAGAATGCAAATGCTCCGTTAGATACCATCTGTATATAGGTGTTTATCAGCCTCATATACGCTGATAGTATTTCAACCATATAAAATATGCATCCAAGCCAAACTAAAATCTTTTCAGAAACATACTGTGTTGGGTCATTTTCACAGCTTTCTATTTCCTTACAACCGGTCAAACTGATGTCATTTCGACATTTTGTACAGAAAATATTTCCCGTGTTGTTTTAGTTATTGCACATTGTTCCAGGATCCCTAAACGTCTTTGCTCCACTAAAGAGGATGACAGAGAAAACTTTACCAATGTCAACTGGATTGAAGCATTCATTCTATCAATTTATGACATTATTCTGTTGAACGAGGGTTTATTTAGTCTTCTAGGGCAACACATAATGACAGAAGAGAAGCTTCATGTATCTAATATAGACAAGTTGACTATGAAATACCCTACAGAAATGTCGGAAATTATAAGCAGGAACATATATAAATCCCCAAAACAAAATCCTGCACCCTCTGACAAAAAAAACATTGCGCCGTCTTTGGCTGTAAGCTATAGCACATTGTCTATATTTGCTGGTTAGGGTCGGGTGAGACACTCAGATATACCATTACTTTCAGCCAATCAGCATTCAGGGCTCGAACCACCCAGTTTATAATAGCAATTGTAGGTGGATGCAGTTAAATAAACAGCTGACCCGCACACACCACTAGACCAGAGGGTTTTGCAGAACAGTATGGTGAATCATAGGTTCCATCCAAAGGTACCCTATTCCCTACATAGTGCACTACTTTTGACCAGAGCCCCTCGTTAATAATAGTGCACTGTATAGGAAAAAGGGTTCCATTTGGGACGCTGACATGCTGTAGTGTGGGCTTGCCAGACAGCTCTGCAGCCTCACAATGGAAGAAACATTGTTGTTCTATCAAGGCACAAGGTGAGACCCAGATGCAGACACAGGAGGCAGATGGTTGGAGTCTTACAACGTTTAATAATCCAAAGTGGTAGGCAAGAGAATGGTCGTGGACAGGCAAAAAGGTCAAAACCAGATCAGAGTCCAGGAGGTACCGAGTGGCAGACCGGCTCGTGGTCAAGGCAGGCAGAATGGTCAGGCAGGCGGGTACAGAGTCCAGAAAAGGGCAAGAGTCAAAACCGTGAGGACTAGAAAAAGGAGAATAGCAAAGAGAGTACGGGAAAAACACGCTGGTTGACTTGACTAAACATACAAGACGAAATGGCACAGAGAGACAGGAAACACAGGGATAAATACACTGGGGGAAATAAGTGACACCTGGAGGGGGTGGAGACATTAACAAGGACAGGTGAAACAGATCAGGGTGTGACATGTTCAGTGTATGTGTGTGTCTTATATGGGATTAAGGAGACCATGCCAAACTGCTGATCATCTGTCTCAACACCTGTCTCTCCCATTGTCTCTGCTACAACACAGACCACACAAGATATGCACGCATACATGCACACACACACACACACACACACACACACACACACACACACACACACACACACACACACACACACACACACACACACACACACACACACACACACACAGTGCAGGGAGCAGTCAGGGTGGAATATCAGCACCACAGAGAGGACAGCTGCTCATCCTACCATACATGTTGGTGCCAATAGAACTTCCTGTTTCACTGTGACACCATAGTTCATGTGTACTGTATATGATAACTGTCCACATCCACTAGGTGTTGTTCCACTTCTATTGTTGTTGTGGTGTTACACTAGAGTAAGTCAGTGTCAAGACAAAACAACACAGCAGAATTATTTATAATCGTCAGCCATTTCCATCCTCCTGCCCACAGCCACTCCAGTCAACACAGTCGTTGGATGTGTAGGGCAGGGGTTCCCAACCTTTTTCGGTTACTGTACCACCAACTTAATTTTTCTCTGCCTGGAGTACAACTGAAGTACCCCCTCATGTGCATTTTACCAGTATGCCTATGGTCTCATGAATCTTTTCAAGTACCCCATGTGGATAGACATAGTATCCCTGGTTGGGAACCACTGCTCTAGTGTGCAATTTGGGATTGGGTTGTGTCAACAAGCTGATGTGGTGAACCTGTAGTGAGGTTATCTTGATCAGGTTAATAGCCCTGTGTCCTTCAGCCTTGCAGTAATTGAATTGCTTAATGAAGCCCTGAACTGAACTCTGCCATTGATTCTGTCTAATCAGCTCTCTGTATAATGAGACTGTCACTGCTGCACCTGAGACCAATGCAGCTCTCTCTCCTCCTTACTCCTTTCTCCTCCTCTCTCCTCCCCTACTTTCTCCTCCTCTCCCCAGAGCACTGGTCTCTCACAGCAGGGGTAGGCATAATAATCCGTCTGATATGCACACACCTACACACACACACACGCACACACACACGCACTCACACACACACACACACACACACACACACACACACACACACACACACACCTACATACACACGCACTCACACACACACACACACTGTATTTAACCCCCTAGTACCAAGCTTTAAGTATAGCCCTGTGGCCCACAGTAAACCAGACAGCCAGTGACCTTGGCCTAGCAGTCACCTGCCAACAACCCAAAGACAGACATGCAGACAGATAGGTGGAGAGAATGTGTTACATAAAGTACTCACTGTGACAACAGTAGACTGAACAAGTCATTTGGTTGAAATCATCACATACATTTATTCAAATAATTATTCAAATAAGAGCTGTAAAATGTGCCAAATATAATAACTCACCATGATTACTTACGTCTCTCAATCTCCTCCGTCAGTGTGCAGTGTGTGTGTTTGGAGGACAGTGGGCAGTGTGTGTGTTTGGAGGACAGTGTGCAGTGTGTGTGTTTGGAGGACAGTGGGCAGTGTGTGTGTTTGGAGGACAGTGGGCAGTGTGTGTGTTTGGAGGACAGTGGGCAGTGTGTGTGTTTGGAGGACAGTGGGCAGTGTGTGTGTTTGGAGGACAGTGGGCAGTGTATGTGTTTGGAGGACAGTGGGCAGTGTATGTGTTTGGAGGACAGTGGGCAGTGTATGTGTTTGGAGGACAGTGGGCAGTGTATGTGTTTGGAGGACAGTGGGCAGTGTGTGTGTTTGGAGGACAGTGGGCAGTGTGTGTGTTTGGAGGACAGTGGGCAGTGTATGTGTTTGGAGGACAGTGGGCAGTGTATGTGTTTGGAGGACAGTGGGCAGTGTATGTGTTTGGAGGACAGTGGGCAGTGTATGTGTTTGGAGGACAGTGGGCAGTGTATGTGTTTGGAGGACAGTGGGCAGTGTATGTGTTTGGAGGACAGTGGGCAGTGTATGTGTTTGGAGGACAGTGGGCAGTGTGTGTGTTTGGAGGACAGTGGGCAGTGTATGTGTTTGGAGGACAGTGGGCAGTGTATGTGTTTGGAGGACAGTGGGCAGTGTGTGTGTTCGGAGGACAGTGGGCAGTGTGTGTGTTTGGAGGACAGTGGGCAGTGTGTGTGTTTGGAGGACAGTGGGCAGTGTATGTGTTTGGAGGACAGTGGGCAGTGTATGTGTTTGGAGGACAGTGGGCAGTGTATGTGTTTGGAGGACAGTGGGCAGTGTGTGTGTTTGGAGGACAGTGGGCAGTGTATGTGTTTGGAGGACAGTGGGCAGTGTGTGTGTTTGGAGGACAGTGGGCAGTGTATGTGTTTGGAGGACAGTGGGCAGTGTGTGTGTTTGGAGGACAGTGGGCAGTGTGTGTGTTTGGAGGACAGTGGGCAGTGTGTGTGTTTGGAGGACAGTTTGCAGTGTATGTGTTTGGAGGACAGTGGGCAGTGTATGTGTTTGGAGGACAGTGGGCAGTGTGTGTGTTTGGAGGACAGTGGGCAGTGTATGTGTTTGGAGGACAGTGGGCAGTGTGTGTGTTTGGAGGACAGTGGGCAGTGTATGTGTTTGGAGGATAGTTTGCAGTGTATGTTTTTGGAGGACAGTTTGCAGTGTGTGTGTTTGGAGGACAGTGGGCAGTGTGTGTGTTTGGAGGACAGTGGGCAGTGTGTGTGTTTGGAGGACAGTTTGCAGTGTGTGTGTTTGGAGGACAGTGGGCAGTGTGTGTGTTTGGAGGACAGTGGGCAGTGTATGTGTTTGGAGGACAGTGGGCAGTGTATGTGTTTGGAGGACAGTGGGCAGTGTGTGTGTTTGGAGGACAGTTTGCAGTGTGTGTGTTTGGAGGACAGTTTGCAGTGTATGTGTTTGGAGGACAGTGGGCAGTGTGTGTGTTTGGAGGACAGTGGGCAGTGTGTGTGTTTGGAGGACAGTGGGCAGTGTGTGTGTTTGGAGGACAGTGGGCAGTGTATGTGTTTGGAGGACAGTGGGCAGTGTGTGTGTTTGGAGGACAGTGGGCAGTGTGTGTGTTTGGAGGACAGTGGGCAGTGTATGTGTTTGGAGGACAGTGGGCAGTGTGTGTGTTTGGAGGACAGTGGGCAGTGTGTGTGTTTGGAGGACAGTGGGCAGTGTGTGTATTTGGAGGACAGTTTGCAGTGTATGTGTTTGGAGGACAGTGGGCAGTGTGTGTGTTTGGAGGACAGTGGGCAGTGTATGTGTTTGGAGGACAGTGGGCAGTGTGTGTGTTTGGAGGACAGTTTGCAGTGTGTGTGTTTGGAGGACAGTGGGCAGTGTGTGTGTTTGGAGGACAGTGGGCAGTGTGTGTGTTTGGAGGACAGTGGGCAGTGTATGTGTTTGGAGGACAGTTTGCAGTGTGTGTGTTTGGAGGACAGTGGGCAGTGTGTGTGTTTGGAGGACAGTTTGCAGTGTGTGTGTTTGGAGGACAGTGGGCAGTGTATGTGTTTGGAGGACAGTGGGCAGTGTGTGTGTTTGGAGGACAGTTTGCAGTGTGTGTGTTTGGAGGACAGTGGGCAGTGTGTGTGTTTGGAGGACAGTGGGCAGTGTATGTGTTTGGAGGACAGTGGGCAGTGTGTGTGTTTGGAGGACAGTGGGCAGTGTGTGTGTTTGGAGGACAGTGGGCAGTGTATGTGTTTGGAGGACAGTGGGCAGTGTATGTGTTTGGAGGACAGTGGGCAGTGTGTGTGTTTGGAGGACAGTGGGCAGTGTATGTGTTTGGAGGACAGTTTGCAGTGTGTGTGTTTGGAGGACAGTGGGCAGTGTATGTGTTTGGAGGACAGTTTGCAGTGTGTGTGTTTGGAGGACAGTGGGCAGTGTATGTGTTTGGAGGACAGTGGGCAGTGTGTGTGTTTGGAGGACAGTTTGCAGTGTGTGTGTTTGGAGGACAGTGGGCAGTGTGTGTGTTTGGAGGACAGTGGGCAGTGTATGTGTTTGGAGGACAGTGGGCAGTGTATGTGTTTGGAGGACAGTGGGCAGTGTATGTGTTTGGAGGACAGTGGGCAGTGTGTGTGTTTGGAGGACAGTGGGCAGTGTGTGTGTTTGGAGGACAGTGAGCAGTGTATGTGTTTGGAGGACAGTGGGCAGTGTGTGTGTTTGGAGGACAGTGGGCAGTGTGTGTGTTTGGAGGACAGTGGGCAGTGTGTGTGTTTGGAGGACAGTTTGCAGTGTATGTGTTTGGAGGACAGTGGGCAGTGTGTGTGTTTGGAGGACAGTTTGCAGTGTATGTGTTTGGAGGACAGTGGACAGTGTATGTGTTTGGAGGACAGTGTGCAGTGTGTGTGTTTGGAGGACAGTGGGCAGTGTGTGTGTTTGGAGGACAGTGGGCAGTGTGTGTGTTTGGAGGACAGTGGGCAGTGTATGTGTTTGGAGGACAGTGGGCAGTGTGTGTGTTTGGAGGACAGTGGGCAGTGTATGTGTTTGGAGGACAGTTTGCAGTGTGTGTGTTTGGAGGACAGTGGGCAGTGTGTGTGTTTGGAGGACAGTGGGCAGTGTATGTGTTTGGAGGACAGTGGGCAGTGTATGTGTTTGGAGGACAGTTTGCAGTGTGTGTGTTTGGAGGACAGTGGGCAGTGTGTGTGTTTGGAGGACAGTGGGCAGTGTATGTGTTTGGAGGACAGTGGGCAGTGTATGTGTTTGGAGGACAGTGGGCAGTGTGTGTGTTTGGAGGACAGTTTGCAGTGTGTGTGTTTGGAGGACAGTGGGCAGTGTATGTGTTTGGAGGACAGTGGGCAGTGTGTGTGTTTGGAGGACAGTGGGCAGTGTATGTGTTTGGAGGACAGTGGGCAGTGTATGTGTTTGGAGGACAGTGGGCAGTGTGTGTGTTTGGAGGACAGTTTGCAGTGTGTGTGTTTGGAGGACAGTGGGCAGTGTGTGTGTTTGGAGGACAGTGGGCAGTGTGTGTGTTTGGAGGACAGTGGGCAGTGTGTGTGTTTGGAGGACAGTGGGCAGTGTGTGTGTTTGGAGGACAGTGAGCAGTGTATGTGTTTGGAGGACAGTGGGCAGTGTGTGTGTTTGGAGGACAGTTGGCAGTGTGTGTGTTTGGAGGACAGTGGGCAGTGTGTGTGTTTGGAGGACAGTTTGCAGTGTATGTGTTTGGAGGACAGTGGGCAGTGTGTGTGTTTGGAGGACAGTGGGCAGTGTGTGTGTTTGGAGGACAGTTTGCAGTGTGTGTGTTTGGAGGACAGTGGGCAGTGTGTGTGTTTGGAGGACAGTGGGCAGTGTATGTGTTTGGAGGACAGTGGGCAGTGTATGTGTTTGGAGGACAGTGGGCAGTGTGTGTGTTTGGAGGACAGTGGGCAGTGTGTGTGTTTGGAGGACAGTGGGCAGTGTGTGTGTTTGGAGGACAGTGGGCAGTGTGTGTGTTTGGAGGACAGTGGGCAGTGTGTGTGTTTGGAGGACAGTGGGCAGTGTGTGTGTTTGGAGGACAGTTTGCAGTGTGTGTGTTTGGAGGACAGTGGGCAGTGTGTGTGTTTGGAGGACAGTTTGCAGTGTGTGTGTTTGGAGGACAGTTTGCAGTGTGTGTTTGGAGGACAGTGGGCAGTGTGTGTGTTTGGAGGACAGTGGGCAGTGTATGTGTTTGGAGGACAGTGGGCAGTGTATGTGTTTGGAGGACAGTGGGCAGTGTGTGTGTTTGGAGGACAGTGGGCAGTGTGTGTGTTTGGAGGACAGTGTGTGTTTGGAGAACAGTGTGTGTTTGGAGAACAGTGTGTGTTTAGAGCACAGTGGGCAGTGTGTGTGGTTGGAGGACAGTGGGCAGTGTGTGTAATTGGAGGACAGTAGGCAGTGAATGGCCTGTCCTGTTGGTAAGACTGCAGTGTGAAATATGTATGAAACACTGCCACTGTCCTGTCAGCTGGTGACAAAAGCAACCATCCCCCTTCAATCAGATGCATGCATAAACACGCATGAACACAAACACACACCCACTTACAAACACCAGCTTAATGAGAGGGAAAGGGAAAGGGGGATACCTATTCAGTTGTAAACTGAATGCATTCAACTGAAATGTGTCTTCCGGGTGTAGGGGAGGACGGCAGTGAGCTAATACATTAAATGAACCATTCCAACTACCAACTAATTTAAAATGTACAGAAGGATCTGGAAAGAAGGTGATAAAGACGGAGGGGGGAATAGGGAAGGAAATAAATACTCTCTCCCTCTCCCCACTCTTTTCCTCCAGCCCTCCACTCCCTCCCTCGATCATCTCCTCATCTCCCTCCCTACCTCCCTCCTGCCCTCCACTCATCCTCCCATCGTTCTCCTCTACAGGAGCATCGTTCTATTACTACCAGGATATGTACAAGTATACTATTACTACCAGGCTATGCACCAGCATACTATTACTACCAGGCTATGTACCAGCATACTATTACTACCAGGCTATGTACAAGCATACTATTACTACCAGGCTATGTACCAGCATACTATTACTACCAGGCTATGTACAAGCATACTATTACTACCAGGCGATGTACCAACATACTATTACTACCAGGATATGTACAAGCATACTATTACTACCAGGCTATGCACCAGCATACTATTACTACCAGGCTATGTACCAGCATACTATTACTACCAGGCTATGTACCAGCATACTATTACTACCAGGCTATGTACCAGCATACTATTACTACCAGGCTATTTACCAGCATACTATTACTACCAGGCAGAATACCTGACCACTGTGACTGACTCAAACTTAAGGAAAGCTTTGACTATGTACAGACTCAGTGAGTATAGCTTTGCTATTGAGAAAAGCCGCCGTAGGCAGACCTGGCTCTCAAGAGAAGACAGAGAGAAACACAGATGTACAGTATATAGTATATATATATATATATATATATATATATATATATATATATATATATATATATATAGAGAGAGAGAGAGAGAGAGAGAGAGAGAGAGAGAGAGAGAGAGAGAGAGAGAGAGAGCTATATATATAGAGAGACAGACAGACACACAGAGAGACTTCAGCCTGCTCTAACAGATGCAGCTCTCTGTCAGGCTGGCTGGCTGGTGGTGATTTAAGAGCAGAGTTATCTGAAGAATGATATGGTGATTTAAATCAACAGCCTGAGGCAAGCTATTGGAACATTCAGACTCTTCCATAAACACATCACGGCTTCAGGAGGAACACAGACAACGGGAAAAACAACTGTTCTGTTGGGGTCTGTGCTATCTTGGGACGTCCCTACAGTACCTCATTGAAGTTGACATGTAAAATGGTTAAGCTAAGGGTTATGGTATTAGTTAAGGTTAGAGTAGGGACGTCCCAAGGATCCCAGATAGCAATGACCGTTATGTCAGGGTACACACCATAGCCGTTTTCTATATCAATATGACATGCCATTTATGAACAGGCTATAGGCCTATAATGCAACTGGGAAATGGCAAGAGGTTACCTGACTGCTGACTTGTTTACCCCCTGGATCTGAACATTGTGTCCCTGTCCCTTAACCCTTTATTTGGGCCTCCGTTAGAAGAGACGTGGACGGCAAGGGTGAGGAAGGTGCACATGGAGAGTGGATTGGACACGCTGTCATACACATCAATCCAGAGCCTCCCAAACATGCTCAATAGTTGGCATGTCTGGTGAGTATGCAGGCCAGAAGAACTGGGACATTTTCAGCTTCCAGGAATTGTGTACAGATCCTTGCGGCATGGAGCCGTGCATTGTCATGCTGAAACACGACGTGACAGAGGCGGATGAATGTTATGACAATGTGCCTCAGGATCTCGTCACCGTACCTCTGTGCATTCAAATTGCCATTGCTAAAATGCAATTGTGTTCATTGTCTGTAGCTTATGGCTGTCCATAACATAACCCCACCGCAACCATGGGGCACTTTGTTCACGTTGACATCAGCAAACCGCTCACCCACACAATGCCATACACGTGGTCCGCGGTTGTGAGGTCGTTTGGACACACCGCCAAATATGTCCAACCGACATTGGAGGCGGCTTATGGTAGAGAAATGAACATTCAATTCTCTGGTGGGCATTCCTGCAGTCAGCATGCCAATTGCACACTCCCTCATCTGTGGCATTGTGTTGTGTGACAAAAGTAAACATTTTAGAGTGACCTTTTATTGTTCCCAGCACAAGGTTCACTTGTGTAATGATCATGCTGTTTAATCAACTTCTTGATATGGTGGATGGATTATCTTGGCAAAGGAGAAATGCTCACTAACAGGGCTGTAAACAAATTTGTGCACAAAATTTGAAAGAAATAAGCATTTTGTGCATGTAAAAAATTTCTGGGATCATTTATTTCAGCTCATGAAACATTGGACCAACACTTTACATGTTGCATGTATATGTTTGTAGAGCGTAAATCTGCTGATGCATACATAAAAAGACAAGCTGAAGATGTGTAGCTCTTTTTGATAGCATAAATCTGTCTTGCCCGTTGCAGGCCGTCATCATGAGTGAGGTTGAGAAACGGTTTGATAGCACCATCTAATGGCCAAACTCTTTCCTTACCATGGGAGAAAAATAGGCTATTGCTAGAGATGCGGTTCCCAAGTGTATCCCAGGTGTCCTACAAGTTGATATAATTTACTTTGTCCACGAGGGGAATTTTGTCTGGGATAAAGAGGGGCATCATGCAATGTGTCAAACAGGATTCCTTCTTAAATTCCTAATCAGATACAATAAAGCAAATCCTAATATATGTTTATGATATGAACTTATAGGAGACTTGGGACAGAGGGAAGGGACCCTTTATTATCCAGGGTGGCGGGAACAGGGAGGAAGTTAGGAGTCCATTAAATGTAGACCAGCTTCCGATTGGATTATACATGTGTTGAATTTTTGGGACAATCTCTGAAATTATGTTCTGATCTACTTTATTAAAAGTACCCCAAAGAAAAATACACATTTAAGGCAAAAAAAACATGTGCACGAATTAGAAAAGAAAAAGCCCATTTAAATCAGGAGTCATCGGGATAAGCAGTACAGGGCACTACAGAGCATTAGGCCTTATTTACACACTACGCAAGTATGCAATACAAGCAATTAGCAATTGCATTGCTGTGAACAGTATACCGTACGCATGGAGTTAGAGATTACAACATCTTGTTTAAAATGAACGGTTGACCAACATGTCTGATGTTCATCTGTTGTGGGCAGTGTTTCTGGGAGTGGTGGGATCTGGTCATGTTTTAAGTTCTTTGAGCCACGGTGGACATATCACTCAGAGGCACGCAATGACGGGCCAGATTGGGTGTCTGTTGTTCAGAAGCTAACAGACACCAGTATGACGGAAACGTTGTCAGCACATCCTCGCTTCTCAACACTCCCATTCTGAAATTATAGAGAGAGAGAGAGAGAAAAAAAAGAGAGCCCATCAACACACCAACACAGAGCAGGTCAAGGATATCACTAGTACGAATCAAAGAGTATTTTTCCTTCATCAATCTGCATGCACTACCCCATAACGACAAAGCAAAAACAGGTTTTTAGAAATGTTTCTGCAAATGTATTAAAAAAAAACGGAAATATCACATTCACATAAGTATTCAGACCCTTTACTCAGTATTTTGTTGAAGCACCTTTTGAAGCACCTTTGGCAGCGATTACAGCCTCGAGTCTTCTTGTATGACACAACAAGCTTGGCATACCTGTATTTGGGGAGTTTCTCCCATTCTTCTCTGCAGATCCTCTCAAGCTCAGTCAGGTTGGATGGGGAAAGTTGCTGCACAACTATTTTGGCTGTGTGCTTAGGGTTGTTGTGAACCTTCACCCCAGTCTGAGGTCCTGAGCGCTCTGGATCAGATTTTTATCAACAACCTCTCTGTACTTTGCTCCGTTCATCTTTCCCTCTCCCTGTCCCTTCCACCGAAAAACATCCCCACAGCATGCTGCCACCACCACCATGCCTCACCATAGGGTTTCCTCCTATGGTGACGCTTGGCATTCAGGCCATAGAGTTCAATCTTGGTTTCATCAGACCAGAGAATAATGTTTCTCATGTTCTGAGAGTCCTTTAGGTGCCTTTTGGAAAACTCCAAGTGGGCTGTCATGTGCCTTTAACTGAATGGTTTCCGTCTGGCCACTCTACCATAAAGGCCTGATTGGTGGAGTGCTGCAGAGATAATTGTTCTTCTGGAAGTTTCTCCCATCTCCACAGAGGAACTGGAGGTCTGTCAGTGACCATCTGATTTTTGTTCACCTCTCTGACCAAGGCCCTTCTCCCCCGATTGCTCAGTTTGGAAGCATCTTGGTGGTTCATCTTGCATCTTGCTTCAACTTTATGGCTTGGCTTTTCCTCTGACATGCACTGTCAACTGTAGGACCTTATAGAGACAGGTGTGTGCCTTTCCAAATCATGTCCAATCAATTGAATTTACTACAGGTGGACTCCAAATTGTAGAAACATCTCATGGATCAATGGAACCAGGATGCACCTGGGCTCAATTTCGAGTCTAGTTGCGAAGTGTCTGAATACTTATGTAAATAAGGTATTTCTGTTATTTTTTCGCTTCGTGGTATTGTGTGTAATCCATTTTAGAATAAGGCTGTAACGTAACAAAATGTGGAAAACTCAAGGGGTCTAAATACTTTACGAATGCACTGTAATACCACTAGAAATTAGAAACAAAACTGTTAAATAATATTTGTTCAGGTAATGTAAGCTAGCTAGTTAGATATGGAAGCTCTCTCCGTCTCTTTGCAAGCTATCGACCTCAATTGGAAGTTATTGCGAACCAAAACCAAACCGTTACATAACTGGTTTAGCAGGGACGAGCTCAGTTAGCTGGATTAGCAAAATACAGTTAGCTGGATTAGCAAAATAATGTAATTTGATTACGACACATTAAAACAAGCAACATTAGCACATCTGTATTATTTAACCGTGACCTATTTGTAGCTAATTATATGTATAATTATATATGTCTGGCCAAATAAAAAAAACTAAACTACACTTTTATCAGGTAATTACAGAAAACATTCAAATTGTTACTTTAAAGTTAGTCGTGTTTATTTTAAGTCATGTCAGCGTTGGTGGTATAGTGGTGAGCATAGCTGCCTTCCAAGCAGTTGACCCGGGTTCGATTCCCGGCCAACGCATATAGTTTTGTACTGTCTGAGCCTGCATTTTTGAAAAAGCATTTTGGCTATACACAAACAATTTTCTACGTGTTTTTTTCTCCAAACAATGAACCGCAATGCAGCACTGAATGAAAATGGCGTTGTAATTTAATCGTCAACCACCTGGCGACACCCGACGACTTTCTCGCAGCGTTGCATAGTGCATTATGAAGTGCATTATGTTAAAAAATATAACTACATGGGGGGGGGGGGGGGGGATCTAAATAAAGATAATTACTACTTTACCAAAAAAAGACGGCCGGTCCTGACCCGACAAAAAAATACGTCCAAAAGACTTCGACCCTTGATGACTGGGGTGCAGCCTACAGTGTCCGCCTACAATGGAATTGTATGAATGTCCATCCATGTATTAAGCCCACCGTTTGTAAAACAGGCTGTTGCATTGCCTTTAATTGTCCAGATTCCTGTGACTAATCAATTTGGCTATTTAAACTTCTGAATATCAGCTACCTAACTTTTATCAGGAGTTATCCTGAATCTATTTCAAATGTGTTTACACAGAGGGAAATGCAAAATTATTTTATTTTTCGCTATGATCGACGGATACAAACTTGAAACCACTGACCATGACAAATATTTTGTATTTTACATGGATCTGCCCTGTTTTTAGGATATGTTGTTTGTTAACATACCAGCGAATGTTTTATTTGATTGGGCGCTATTAAAAAGTTAGGGTATTTAATCGGAGAAACCTGCTTGATGTAAAACGTGTCTTCATGACATTGTCATACATTTTATATCCAACCTGTAGGCTACAGGGAAGCCCACGAACACTTTCTACCATATACTATGTCTGCTACATGATTTATGTTAGACGATTTTTTTTAACGGAATTGGTGGAGCTCGGCAACGATGCGTCTCTCCAACAGCACCCTGGAGATGCGCGCTGAGAATGTACAAGCGAAATATTTGCATTTCACAAAGTGGGCATTGCTTATCACAGGGCGGCATCAGCGCTCACCTAAAAAGCTATATGCCACTGGTTGAGAGAAATTGTCATGGTTTTTGGGGAGAATTATTTGTTTTTATTTGTTGTTGGAGGTGCGTCTGGTCAGTTTAGCACAGAAAATGCCACACTCTTCAATATGCCGCTTAATGAGCGAACCGGCCTTGCGATCTATTGACTCACGTAGCCTTTTATATATCCTAGGCTATTTTCCTATCGTCCCAATCTAAATGAAACCCAAAATCCTTACTCCTGTCTCGCATGAAAATTCCTAACTTTATTCGATAATCCATAGGTTGCATTGTCAATGCAAATCTGGTATATGCATGTCAAAATACAGCTATAACATTTCCCAGCTTCTTTGCGCTGTCTGGTATTGCTGACCATATGAGAGCGTCAGTAGGGAATGTGTGATCAACAAACGGTATGAGAGTAGATAAAACAGAGTTGGTCCCTGTTAAGTAGCCCTAATGATAGAGTAGGCTTAACTTTGAGCTATTTTCAGGTCTCTCCAGAGATGTTCGATCTGGTTCAAGTCCAGGCTCTGGCTGGGCCACTCAAGGACATTCATAAACTTTTCCCAAAGCCACTCCTGTGTTGTCTTGGCTGTGTGCTTAGGGTCATTGTCCTGTTGGAAGGTCAACCTTCACCCCCAGTCTGAGGTCCTGAGCGCTCTGGAGCAGGTTTTCATCAAGGATCTGATGATGAGATGGTTATCCTTCTGGAAGGTTCTCCCATCTCCACAGAGGAACTCTGTCAGAGTGGCCATTGGGTTCTTGGTCACCTCCCTGACCAAGGCCCTTCTCCCCCGATTGCTCAGTTTGGCCAGGCGGCCAGTTCTAGGAAGAGTCTTGGTGATTCCAAACTTCTTCAATTTAAGAATATTGGAGGCCACTGTGTTCTTGGGGACGGACCTTCAATGCTGAAGACATTTTTTGGATCACAATCCTGTCTCGGAGCTCTAAATCAATTTTTATTGGTCACATACACGTGTTTAGCAGATGTTATTAAGGGTGTAGCTAAATGTTTGTGCTTCTAGCTCCGACAGTGCAGTAACATCTAACAATTTCACAACACACACAAATCTAAGTAAAGTAATGTAATTAAGACTATATAAATTGACACTTACTTCAACCTCATGGCTTGTTTTTTTTTTTTTTACATTGGAATTTTTTTTAAACCCACATTTAATGCTTAACGTTTAGACAATTATTTTTCATATATCGAATAAAATACTGGTTATTGACACTTTTCTACTATTACGTGGAGGACTTTTAAAATTCGAAATATCGTGACCCGGAAGTACTTTGTGTTGCTATGAGACGCTGATTTTTTATATTTTTTGTTAGATAGCAACTTCTTTCCTTGAATAATTTGGAGTTTCGCCTTGCTAATGTTTTTATAATGCCAAAACAATTATTAGGCGCCGATATAAGCACCATTTGGTTCAGAGCAAGCAACTGGATATCAGCTTTGTGGCTTTTTATTTTACTGTAACGTTAGGTAGGAAGGTTAATTAATTCATTGTGACAAGCAGCATGGCGTCCAGATGAGGAGGAAGCTTCTCAGTTACTTTTCCCGAAAGGTTCGTATCCCGCTTATTTATGATAACTAGATTGAATATAACGACTCACTGGAGGTATTTAGCTAGCTAACTATATTAACCACGTTAAAACACACCTGTGTTCTTCATAGAGTTCGAGAACGCGGAGACACTTCTAAACTCCGAGGTACAGATGCTTCTGGAGCATCGCAAGCAGCAGAACGAGAGTGCAGAGGACGAACAAGAGCTATCGGAGGTCTTCATGAAAAGTCTGAATTATACTGCACGTTTCAGCCGGTTCAAAAACAGAGAAACTATAGCCAGTGTCCGCAGGTCAGTGTAGCGGTTGTCACTATCACAACCAAAAACCAATGTCAATACCGTATAAAATACAATATGGTGGTAACTTTTCGTGATGACTGAAATTGCCCTGTATCGTATAGCTTGCTCTTACGGAAGAAGCTGCATAAATTTGAGCTGGCCAGTTTGGCCAACATGTGTCCAGAAGTAGCTAGGTAGCTCCTCATCCCTAGGTAGGACCTGTTGTTACTGCCTCCTCACATATCACCATACTCAGTCCTCTAACCCAGACTCTAAACCTTGTATCTATTTGGATAGCAGTCGGCTCTTGACCATGAAATCAGGCGTAAATGTTTATTATATATACATTTAGTGACAGTAGTTGTCTGTTTGTTCTGTCTAAAGTCTGGAGGGGCAGTTTGAGGATGAGGAGCTGCAGCAGATCCTTGATGACATCCAGACCAAGAGAAGTTTCCAATACTGAAGACAGTTCCTCCTCTGGCCTGTTCTAACCTAAACCCATCGTTATGTCAGAAAATACTGGGCTCTGCTACCCACCCAGAAGGACACTGTGCATCCTAAATGACACCCTATATAGTGAATAGGGTGCAGTTTGGGATGCAACCGGACTCTGACCATTCTCCCCAGGATGGGTACCTCCAAATTGGACTTGGGGGGTGTATCGACAGCCGAGGGGTGCGTCAGGCACCGCAGAGCTGTACATTCATTGCAGAGATGATACAGCTCCGTTTAGAAGACCATACCAAGCTAGGATGAATACATACATTACTAAATGTAAATACTTTATAAATAAACAGATTTTTAAATATTTTTTATAGCAATTGGTTTTATTTTCTCATATACATTATGACAAATCCCAAATAGCACTCTTTTCAGTTTAGGCTCGTCAAAAGTAATGCACTACATAAGGAATAGGGTGCCATTTGGGACACATACCATCAGCCATTCACACAGTAAATGGCCTCCTGTCCATCCAGAGCCTCAGGCAGCACACCACAGGAGGTAGCAGCCATCCTCACAGTATTCTTCCCATAGAGCCTCCTCTCATACTCCATCAGCTGCCTCCAGAAACCAGCATTGGGTCGGATATGAGGTCTGTACTTCAGGACCCACTCATGGGCCTGGCGCAGTGATACCCCCTCATACCGCATCAGGTAAGCCATGATCAGGGTAGGAGAACGGCTCCGGCCTGCAGTGCAGTGGACCAGCGTACTCCCTGAGTGGTTGTTATGGATACGTTCTGCAACAGCATCGAAGTAGCAGGCCAGGGGGGCGTGAGGCTGGTCCAGTACGGGTACCTGGAAACACTCCACCCCCTCATACTGAGGACAGGGGTGCTCTGCAGTGGCGTTGACAATCAGAGTTATGTTCCTACTGTAGAGACCGGTGGGCTTGAAGACTGTGTCCACACCACCCAGATACAAAGACTGGGTGATCTGGGAGAATGACATGGGGAATGGACATTGACAGCTGCCCGACTGTCTCACTACAGAGAAACACGATTAAATTGTAAAAAGATGCAGTCTAAGTCAGCACAAACATGTGAATATCTTTACTTAATTGCGATTTGCCTTAGAGACTTACCAGAAAAGAAGAGCCGAAACCAATATCGATTAACCTTAAACTTACTGTGTATTTTTATTTTCTGTTTTACGGCGGCCGTTTTTCCTGACGCATAGATTTGACGTATTGATCCACGTTCCGTCACGTGACTGGATTGTCATAGAGGTACATTTAATTAGCTTGAACGTTTGCTACGTTGCGGAACGGTTTATACTGAACGACTCGTTATCCGAAAATGTTCTTCTACGTTCTTGAGCAGACTTTGATGTACGTTTCCTCCCGTGTGGCTTGAAGCAATGAATGACGTATTTAAAGGGGCAGCGGACACGCTGACAGCATTCCACAACCTATGGTCGCGTTTGAGTGGTAAGGCCAAAGCAACCGACTGTAGACGAAAGTCGAGGGGAGGGGCATCTGTGACAGCCAAAAAGTCAGACACTAATGTGGTTTTCCAACAGCAAGGCTCAGATCAACATGTCTGTGTTAACGTTTTATTATAATAGGTTTTTATAATGTAGAAATATGTATCTAACCCCCATATCACACACTCAAACTGAAATCATAATATAATGTGTGTACACAGTGACAATTAGTGAGAGAGCCTCATCACTTGTGTGTACTGTATACCCACTGTACACAAGTTATAAATGTTTCAGTCATGTCTTTGGTCATGTTCGTGTGGGTCAAACAAAACACCCTAATGATTGGTTGACAATAGAACTTCTCACAATGCAGGAGATGGCTGCAGGATGATCAAAATCAACAACAAGTGTCAAAGCGCTGAATACAACCGGTGTCGACCTTACCATGAAATTCTTCCATTCAAGTTTTAAACCAATGTTGGTGAAGAGCAACTGCTGAAACTAGCAGTCAAAACTTTGACCTTTGATCACAATTGTTATAAAGTTTATGCAGTAGACATTTAGGTACAAGTTGGACAATTTTTATCCCCAGAATGCAAAACACGGTGGTGGCTGCGTTTCAAACTCATAGAAGACACCTTTGTTCACTTACCCTTGCCTTACGCCCTTGGGGGGGGGGGGGGGGGGAATCCCGCGGCCATATTTGTCGTCGGTCCAAATTATTAGCCAAGCAGGGAAGTTTGCAACATGTAAATAAGTTAGAAATGGTGCTACTAATGCAAAAACATATCGTAAAAGTAATGTTTTTGTTTGGTTAGCTTTTGGAAATAGTATAAATAAAATATTTGTATTCTTCAGAGGTTCCAGCTAGGCAGGCTAACGTTAGTTAGCTAATTAATTTGCTAGCTATCACACATGTGTATATTAATAATTATATAGTTCATATAAGTAGACATGCAATCATAATTGACTGTAGCGCATATAAAGAACCCACCCAGTTACCGGTAGCTGAAAACACAATCGTCGAATGATGAATTTTCGTGCAAGGGCGGTCCATTTAAAATTCATTCCCTCCTTCCTCGCCTGCAAGTGTAAACTTGTCCAACGTCATCAGAAGTGTCCACTTAATTTGAGGGCTGAGGGTGTGCCTTTTAAGTGTTTAAAATGCAGCCGGTGACCATCGACTTGACAAAATGGATGACGCCCAATGTATACATGCCCAAAACACCTCCCCGTTTTTCAACTGGTTGTTCTGTACAGTAGTTTCTGTTCAATTGAACGGTCCAGAACATAAAAACATACTGAACACAGACCCATTTTGATTGTTTCTTGGGCTGCATTCATAACATGTAAAATACACCCTCAGCCCTCATATTAAGTGGAAACTTCTAATGACTGTCATGCACGCCTCTAGGAAGAGGGAACACCACACCCTGCTACAACTCAACCCTCCATGAAGTGAAAGAGGGACTGTAGGTGCGAGTAAGGATGACAAAGGCAGAGAAAGTGGTACCGTTTACAAGGAATTTATTCCGTCACACGGTAATATGGGGAAAAGGGGCTGGACGGAACCAAAGCAAAGAAAGTAAATCTCAAAGCCCCCCCCTCTCCTACCTTACCTGCATACCCACTACTTACCTAATTTAGCACCACCTGGTGCCCTAACCAAAATACAAGGGGTGGTCCACCCAGGTCTTACCTAGTGTGCCTAGACAGTGAATATACCACGGGTATATGTATGCCCGCAGGCCTCTTGCCTAAGCACTCCCTAGGTGCCTTCCCCTCCCCCCCTGGGAAAAAAATGAAACAGAATTATCCAAATGCAATTAAACAATTTCAAAAATCAAAAACACAGTTCTATTAGCACACACATACCTCAAATCAGCAGCTACAAAAATACTTAACAAAACCTGTCTCTGAGCCACAACCAAGACAGAACATCAAATCAGCTCTCTCAGCAACAACCACAGAACATAACCATCTCTGTTAGCAACAACCAACATAATGACCCCCAGCCATCAACCTCCTCTCTCAGCAATCCTCTCTCAGCAATGATTAGCCATGGAGTCGACCAATCAGCTGCTTGGGGGGATATCAGGAAGCCATCCTGAAACACACACCTAACAAACCACAACACAGAAACTGGGGAACGTAACAATGACATATCATGAGATGACACTTGCAGAGCAAGGGTGGAATTAATTAAATTAAATGGAACGCCCTTGCCTGTTATTAGTCATCATGGAACTATGGTAGTTGCACAATTTCTAACGTGTCTATATTGGTTTTTACTTACACTTGTATGTTGACTTCTCTCCATATTGATTTTGGTTTTAAGTTTTGGCTGACTTTTCTTAGCCAATGTACAATCATTGCAAATTGAATTATGGGGCTATCAGACCCCAGAGTGAACAGAATTGTACACTCGATCACAAACGAGGGCTGAGGGGCTTACTTGCCAACTTCCCTTGCTTGGATAATTGTTTGGACCAACGACGGCAAAGGTGGCCGCTGGGATTCCCCCAAGGGCGAGGGTAGTAGAGGAGGATGTATTTTACGTATTTGGAACGCAACCTTAAACCGAAAACTAAAAACCAGAACTGCCAACTCCCACGCATTGGCCGTGAGACACGCATTTGACCCTCTTTCCGCGCTCTCATGGCACACGTTTTATATCTCACGCATTTAAAAATACTGCATTTATTAGTCTGTGTGTAGTCCGCGCGTTAACTTTTCAACTGTGCTCCAAATCGTTTTGAAATCGGAGCATCTGCGCCTGCAATTTAACATCACGATCAGGAATCTCTATCATTGTGTTGCCACAGCACTGTGAGCCGCGGCACATTTAAGCATATGATTGTTCTAGTTTATGTAAAGGTTCAAGGGGCTTGGATGCGCGTTTAAAGAAACGCCCCTCAGGATTAGAGTGGAGCTGAATGGAGAGATCGTTCTCCACGGAGTTTATAAAACTGTAAAAAGAGCAGTACGGTAGCGTTGTTTTATGTACAATGTTGTTAACAATATTAGGTTGCGGTTACTCCCGTCCCTATTGCAGACATAATGCAGCCTTTTGACAGCATGTACTAAAATCGATATAATCCTCACTTCCATTAGTCCCCTCGTTTGGTGATTGGCATTTATACTGTGACAACGAAAAGGCATCAGACAGACCTACAACATGTTTTAGTAGGGGAATTGGGTAGGGAGACCTATGTGTCACTATGAAAATAATAATAGATTGTGAACCCAAAAGTGTAAATGTGATTCTAGATGGGGTACAATACATATAAAACAATTTGGGTAGAGTGTAGGGGCAGATTTATGTCATATTTGACTCAGTAGATTTTATTAGCTATTTACTTTATTTAATCTGATCAGTGGAACAATTCTAATTCTTAACAATGGGCTAAAATATAGAGTAATTACTGTGATTCTCAGCAAGAACACTACGGTTATTCCCTACAATTATTTTATTATTCCACTTCTTCACAATTTTGCCAGAGTAATTTCATATTTGAAATCTGATGCATACTTGTGTCTTTGAATATTAATTATATGAGGCTAAGCATTTTTGCAGCCATTTATGGACAGTTTTGAATAAATCATACAAATAAGCACAGTATATTAAATGCTCCAGGTATCAAATGTAATTTTTTACATTTTAGTATTGTGCACATGCTAGACAGAGATGGTAGGAGGACTCACAACTCATAAACGCATTATATTTTGTCTATGTAGAGTAAGATGATGGCAAGGATCTTCAACTAGTAGACATAAACCACCTGAATATTGATATTCATTAGACTTTTCTTGAAGGCTGTGTGATCTTGAGAAATGAATTGTTATAACAAGAACATTTTCAAACACCCAGCACTTGGGAAACATAGATCTGGGGTGGCCAACCCTCCTGGAGAGCAAGCAGGATTTTCTTCCACTCCTATTTTAAAGAGAGAGTTTACCCAATGACAAAGTATAAAATGTTTGTGTCCTGACCTTGAAAGCAGTCTATGGACAAGCAGACTGCAATCTATGATTTGGTTCCCCACTGCCATCAACCATTAATATTTACAGTTCCTGTGCAGAGCCTTGTTGTAGAGGTAACACTCCCAGGTATGTGTCTCATACAACTTTCCACCTGAGAACAGAGATCAGTCCCTGCTTCCAACCTTCCCACTGTTTCTAGCATTTGCTTGTCTCCCTATCCCATTTCATTACTGTCTGAATAATGTGTCAAACCACCTAAAAAATATGAGCATAATTTTGAGTGCTCATTTAATGTTCAAAGCATCCTGAATACACCTAATAGTACTATGGTTATAGGCCTCAAAATACATTGATTTGCAGGAAATTGGCTTTAAAACAGTAAAATCTTCCTGGGGGAGGACCCCCAGTCTAGGGATTGTTCCAAGGGGCAATGAAATTCACAAAGCAAATCTCTATCCAAGCTTTCTTCAAAAGTTGGCAGCCCTGAAAAAACTTATTTTTTAAATAATTTATTCAGGAACATTAATTGTTTTTTAAAATCCTGTTATTCATAAGATGGTTAAGAGATGCAGTAATATTACATACATAAAGATGTATAGCCTAATACAGATTTACACAGGACTATGTATTTTGTCTCACTTGCTGCTTTCAAGACAACTTGGAACTCGGAAAAATAACGAGGTCATATCATTACTTCGGAAAGTCGGAGCTCTAGAAAGATGCCCAAAATTTCCGAGTTTCGAGTTGTTTTTAACGCGACTCTGACACTAGACATGTTCAGGGCATGCCCGACTCACACACGCACACACACCCACACACAGAGCAGCAGCAGCAGCAGCAGCAGCAGCAAGCCAATAGGATGAATCTGACGTGTTTGTCATGAGATAGTGACTCATGCAGTAGATATTCAATTCCGCTTTTGAACTCTCGACTAGACAGAACTTCATCGGGTAAGCAACAATTTAATTTTGTGAAATACTATTCTGCCCAGTAATTTAGTAGAAAAGTAGAGTAGGACAACGATGACACAGGTCTGCTGTATTCTATCTAAAACTATTAGTTTGAAACGGCCAAACAACCCTTTAAACACACAATTATCTTGGATTATTCTATTATTCTATTCTATCACACCACTCCAGATAAATCAAGACCATTTAGCTCACCTGGCGGTCGAAAAATGAACATAATGTAATATGTGTATAGTTTCTGTTCCTCGACTCTTACACTCTTAGAAAAAGGGTACTATCTAGAACCTAAAGGTTCTTCGGCTGTCCCCATAGGAGAACCCTTTGAATAAACGTTTTGGTTCCAGGTAGAACTCTTGGGTTCTATGTAAAACCCTTTCTACAGAGGGTTCTACAGTGCCTTCAGAAAGTATTCATACCCTTTGATTTATTCCACATTTAGTTGTGTTACAGCTAGAATTCAGAATTGATTAAATATATATATATTTGACATTTTTTCAAATGTATTGAAAATTAAATAGAGAAATATCATACCCGTGAGTCAATACTTTGTAGAAGCACCTTTGGGAGTCTTACTGGGTAAATCTAAGAGCTTTCCACACCTGGATTGTGCAACATTTAGCCATTATTCCCCCAAAAAATATTTAAGCTCTGAATTTGACAGGTTGTTGATCATTGCTAGAAAAACATTTTCAGGTCTTGCCGTAGATTTTCAAGTAGATTTAACCCCCCTGCTGTGGTCGTTTCATGTTAATTAATTCTGTGTTCCCGGTCCAAAATGACCGCCCCATTATAGCGGATTATAAATCCATAATAATACATATATTATCACCTAATGTTGTGTTAGATCTTTGTATCAACTTAAGTTCTTGTGAACATTACACGTTTTGAACTTCTATTAGCTATTTATGGCCTATAGGCCTCATTGACCTGAGCTCATACAACTCGTTTTTGAGTTTTAAAAAATCCATGGATTATGGATTTTGTTGACTATAACAAATACAGATTAAACATATTGTGCTATTTATCACAGACTACTTCGTGTCAAAGTTTAACAAGGACTTTCCTCCTCGCCAGTGTCATGATCAAAGATATGATCAAGAGCCTCACATACAGTATATTGTTTGATCATTATGCTGTCACAGAATGAATTGTGAGCATGACCTCAAAAAAGCTTTATATACCAGAGCTGCAAGAAAAGTTAGATGTGTTATTGAAACAATGTTGCGATTGTTTGTGAGAATGCCAATAGGTGTGGTTCCCATGGGGGAAGATTCTATTGGGGAAAGGTTCCCCTGGGGGTTGACATGGAAGCCAATAAGGAGAGTTAGGTGTGTGTGTGTGTGTGTGTGTGTGTGTGTGTGTGCTCAAACACATGCATGTGGGGGTCTGGGAGAGGAAGTGTGTCCATCTGATGAATGGGCATGGGCCTGAACTAAATTTTATACACTAATTGTAGTCTCACCCATTCATTTCTAACACCAAAAATGTTATGAACATCATCAAAATGTACTTTGTGTGTTCAGATGTCCTGTGTGGACAAAGTCATGTAACCTTATTACAATCAGATTAAATGAACTAAGAGAGAACTTGTAAATCGGCCCAATTCGACCTGAACACAGCAGGTGTGGCCGGCTTTCCCTACTACATGCGTCTTGTGTCTGAGCCATTGAATTGCGACTCCAGTTTGTCCTTCTACTGTAGTTTTGCCTCGTTGATTGCCTTATGGAGGTCATAGCTGGTCTGTTTGTACACGTCCATGTTCCCAGTCACCTTGATGTAGTTAAATGCAGAGGTTTGTGCTTTCAGTTGTGTGAATGGTACCATCTATCCACGGTTTTGGTTTGGATAAGTTCTAATCGTCACAGTAGGAACAGAACGTCTTGTCCGCGTGATCAACATAGTCTTCAAGCATAGATGTGATTGGTCAGACCAACATTGAACAGTCCTTACCACGGGTGCTTCCTGCTTAAGTTTCTGCCTATAGGCGGGGAGGAGCAGGATGGAGGTGTGATCTGATTTGCCAAAGGGAAGGCAGGGGCGGTCCTTGTAGCCGTTCTCAGAGGGGAAAGTAACAATGGTCAAGCATATTCTCCCTGCGTGTAGCACAGATGTGTTGATAGAATTTCAGGAGCGTTTTCCTCAGGTTTCTTTTATTAATGTCCCCAGGTACAATAAATGTGGCCTCAGGATATGCAGTTTATAGTTTGCACAAAGTCCAGTGTAGTTATTTGAGAGCTGTCATGGTGTCTGCTTGGGTGACCTCTGGTCCCCGATCTTTGCCCTCTGAGCTCTGATGTCATCCAACACTGAAAGTGGCAACAAACATGGCCGCGATTTCGGCTGTCAATGGTGAGAATAGTTCTTGCGTTCCTTCGGAGCTCTGACCATGTGAACGCTCCAAGTCGTTCCTCCGAAGTAGACAAGTCGTTCCTCCATGACGTGAATGTGGCCTAAGCCTCTGTACTACCCAGTGAGTGTGTGGAGCTGTGCATTGCCATAAAAATCTAAGTTATTATATTATTAGTTTAGCTCCACACATGATTTTGCCTCTTAGGCTCCCCTGCCTGGTCTGGGCAACTACACAGGCCTGCCTGGGGGAGGGATCGAGTATAGTTACATCCAAAATGGCATCCTATTACCTACAAAGGGCTCTAGTCAAAAAGTACAGTGTTAAAAAGGGAATAGGGTGCCATTTCAGATGAAATCTGAAAGATCTCTCCCAGGAAATGAACTACAGTGCCTTGCGAAAGTATTTGGCCCCCTTGAACTTTGCGACCTTTTGCCACATTTCAGGCTTCAAACATAAAGATATAAAACTGTATTTTTTTGTGAAGAATCAACAACAAGTGGGACACAATCATGAAGTGGAATGACATTTATTGGATATTTCAAACTTTTTTAACAAATCAAAAACTGAAAAATTGGGCGTGCAAAAATATTCAGCCCCTTTACTTTCAGTGCAGCAAACTCTCTCCAGAAGTTCAGTGAGGATCTCTGAATGATCCAATGTTGACCTAAATGACTAATGATGATAAATACAATCCACCTGTGTGTAATCAAGTCTCCGTATAAATGCACCTGCACTGTGATAGTCTCAGAGGTCCGTTAAAAGCGCAGAGAGCATCATGAAGAACAAGGAACACACCAGGCAGGTCCGAGATACTGTTGTGAAGAAGTTTAAAGCCGTATTTGGATACAAAAAGATTTCCCAATCTTTAAACATCCCAAGGAGCACTGTGCAAGCGATAATATTGAAATGGAAGGAGTATCAGACCACTGCAAATCTACCAAGACCTGGCCGTCCCTCTAAACTTTCAGCTCATACAAGGAGAAGACTGATCAGAGATGCAGCCAAGCCACCCATGATCACTCTGGATGAACTGCAGAGATCTACAGCTGAGGTGGGAGACTCTGTCCATAGGACAACAATCAGTTGTATATTGCACAAATCTGGCCTTTATGGAAGAGTGGCAAGAAGAAAGCCATTTCTTAAAGATATCCATAAAAAGTGTTGTTTAAAGTTTGCCACAAGCCACCTGGGAGACACACCAAACATGTGGAAGAAAGTGCTCTGGTCAGATGAAACCAAAATTGAACTTTTTGGCAACAATGCAAACCGTTTGGCGTAAAAGCAACACAGCTGAACACACCATCCCCACTGTCAAACATGGTGGTGGCAGCATCATGGTTTGGCCTGCTTTTCTTCAGCAGGGACAGGGAAGATGGTTAAAATTGATGGGAAGATGGATGGAGCCAAATACAGGACCATTCTGGAAGAAAACCTGATGGAGTCTGCAAAAGACCTGAGACTGGGACGGAGATTTGTCTTCCAACAAGACAATGATCCAAAACATAAAGCAAAATCTACAATGGAATGGTTCAAAAATAAACATATCCAGGTGTTAGAATGGCCAAGTCAAAGTCCAGACCTGAATCCAATCGAGAATCTGTGGAAAGAACTGAAAACTGCTGTTCACAAATGCTCTCCATCCAACCTCACTGAGCTCGAGCTGTTTTGCAAGGAGGAATGGGAAAAAATTTCAGTCTCTCGATGTGCAAAACTGATAGAGACATACCCCAAGCGACTTACAGCTGTAATCGCAGCAAAAGGTGGCGCTACAAAGTATTAACTTAAGGGGGCTGAATAATTTTGCACGCCCAATTTTTCAGTTTTTGATTTGTTAAAAAAGTTTGAAATATCCAATAAGTGTCGTTCCACTTCATGATTGTGTCCCACTTGTTGTTGATTCTTCACAAAAAAATACAGTTTTATATCTTTATGTTTGAAGCCTGAAATGTGGCAAAAGGTCGCAAAGTTTAAGGGGGCCGAATACTTTCGCAAGGCACTGTAAGTCTACTACTACTTAGTCTGTACTATACTCGCAACCTGCTACCCATCAATGTCCTTACTCCCTATTAGTCCCTGTCTTAATTCTAGATTATGGTCATGCTTTTAGTAGGGCTCGTTTGTACGTCTGACTCTGAACCCTCACCCTTCTCTCCAACACTTCAGAAATACAATCCAGTAAATTCTGTTTCGTGGGCGGGGAGGAGCTAAGCAAAACCAGAAGACCATTAGAGCAGCAAACAGACAGTTGAACAAAAGCTAAAGTCAATGAGGCTCGTAATGATCAAACAAAGACATTTGGAGTATGTCAACAAAGACTCTCCCAAACCCCTCCCATAATCTTGTTCTCTGTCAGGATGGAGCAGATCCTCCCAGTGTCTAAGTTAGTTCCAAATGGCACTCTATTCTTTATGTAGTGCACTACTTTTGACCAGGGCCCTAATAGGGTGCAATTTGAGAAACAGCCTCTGTTGGGGTTGGCCCCCTAATACACTGTTGTTCTGAGAACAGTTGAAGTCACACAATAGGGGGTTTAAATACCTCCGTTGTGACTTCCATGTTCTCTCAACTCAGAGTTACTCAGTATGTAAATTGACTCTCTCTGTACCTCTGTGCATGCCTCATGTCTGGCCAGCTTGCTATAGGGTGAGTCTCATGTCCATTACCTACTTTGCATAGAAGTATGTTTGTTGCTTGTTTGGTCATTTCAGTTTAAATTCAAGCCATCAGGACTCGAGAGTCAGCCCCTCAACCGCAGAAATTCATCTTTGCGTCCCAAGTGGCACCCTATAATGTTATAGTGCACTACTTTTGGCCGGAGCCCTATAGGCCCTGATCAAAAGTAGTGCACTATAAAGGGAGTACGGTGCCAGTTGGGACACAGTCTACAAGTAGTCTCCTCACGTGCCGGCGGTCATGTGAACCCTGATCCCTCACCTGCAGAACTGTTCAGTTCAGGGAATGCATTCCCCATTACATAGCCCTAGTTTAACCCCCACTGTACACCACCTGCTACAGGATATTTACTGATCTGTGAACTGGGCAGTGGAGGGGCACTGTAAAAGAGGATCAGATCAAATTGTATTTGTCACATGCGCCGAATACAACAGGTGTAGGTAGACCTTACAGTGAAATGCTTACTTACAAGCCCTTAACCAACAATGCAGTTTTCAGAAAATACCTAAAAAAGTAAGAGCTAAGAAAAAAAATAATTAAGGAGCAGCAGTAAATAACAATAGCGGGGCTATAAACAGGGGGTACCAGTTCAGAGTCAATGTGCGGGTCACCGGTTTCGAGGTAATTTTGTACATGCAGGTTGGGTTATTAAAGTGGCTATGCGTAGATAATAACAGAGTAGCAGCAGCGTGGATGGGGGGGGGGGGGCTCTCATGGCTTTTAGAAGCCTCTTGAACCTAGATTTGGCGCTCCGGTACCGCTTCCCGTGCAGTAGCAGAGAGAAGTCTATGACTAGTGTGGCTGGAGTCTTTGACAATGTTTAGGGACTGCCTCTGACACCGCCTGGTATAGAGGTCCTGGATGGCAGGAAGTTTGGCCTCGGTGATGTACAGGTTCACAAGCTCTTTACGTTGTAAATGGATTACTCAATCACCACATATAGACTCGGAGGGAGGGAGGGAGGGAGGGAGGGAGGGAGGGAGGGAGGGAGGGAGGGAGGGAGAGAGATTAAATGGGTATCATTAGTTACAGACAGACTGTAAACCACTAAAACACTTGATAGCCCGTAGGGACCTAAATTTAATTCCCATTCAAAATCCTATTTTCCCTAAACCTTTACCCTAACCTGTAACTTAACCAAACCCTAATTCTAACCCTAATCGTAAACCTAACCCCTAAGATTAAAATAGCCTTTGTCCTCATGGGGATGTGGGAAATGTCCCCACAAGGGAGAACTATCCTTGTTTTACTATCCTTGTGGGGACTTTTGGGGATTTCAGGTCCACACACACACACACAACTTTAGGAATGGGACATATCATATTTTTATATGTAAAAGTATCTTACTGCTCTATTTTATTTAGAATTTACAGAATCCTTCTAACTTGTTGAAACTCGCCGAACAATGACTCCCACCAAGACAAGCCAGGACGGCTCTCACCGTGACAGCTCAGTGGTTGCATCTGTCTCAAATAGCCCCCCAACACAGATGCATATCAACAAAGGTTCCACCCTAACCCCCTCTGATGGCTCAGGGGACTCAGAAGGGTGGTCAGCCACTGTGAAGACCCCAGCCTCCGGGACCACCAGAGCCACAGCCAGCCAGGCCAGGGGAGCAGGAGCAAAGACCACAGATACACGTTACGCCAAAAAGAACATCCCTACTGTCAGATATCATCCAGATATCATCCCAGAGAAGAACCCTGAGGCCCATCAGCATAGTCATAGCCCTGTCAAGAGCAGCCAGGTCAGGGGTAAGCCTTTGGTCTCTCCCCCCAGGACCAACCAGGTTGGGGGGAGCTCCATGGTCTCTCCCCCCAGAACCAACCAGGTTGGGGGGAGCTCCGTGGTCTCTCCCCCCAGGACCAACCAGGTTGGGGAGAGCTCCGTGGTCTCTCCCCCCAGGACCAACCAGGTTGGGGGGAGCTCCGTGGTCTCTCCCCCCAGGACCACCCAGGTTGGGGGGAGCTCCATGGTCTCTCCCCCCAGGACCACCCAGGTTGGGGGGAGCTCTGTGGTCTCTCCCCCCAGGACCACCCAGGTTGGGGGGAGCTCCGTGGTCTCTCCCCCCAGGACCAACCAGGTTGGGGGGAGCTCCGTGGTCTCTCCCCCCAGGACCAACCAGGTTGGGGGGAGCTCCGTGGTCTCTCCCCCCAGGACCAACCAGGTTGGGGGGAGCTCTGTGGTCTCTCCCCCCAGGCCCGAAGCCATGCCTCTGGGGTTAGGTCAGAAGATGGAGGGTGGCGTTGTGGAGGCGGTGGAGCTCCAGACCCGGGGCCAGAGAGAGAACCCCAGTTGGTTCGCCTGGCGTCGGAACCGCATTACAGCGTCCATCGCTCACAGCCTCGCCCACAGCCGCTTCGTCACTGGCCAGAGCCAGACCCCGCCTGCTTCCTATCTGGCCGCCATCACCGGCCGTGGCACCAACGTCAAAACCTGCGCCATGAACTGGGGCATTGAGCGGGAGGCCGAGGCCGTGCGGAGGTATCAATTTATGTATTTACTGTAAATGTCCTGCGATTGTTTTAAATGGGTAGGGCGGCTCATAATAATTGCTGGAACGGCGCAAATGGAATGGCATAAAGCCATGTGTTTGATGTATTTTATCAATCCACCCATTCCACTCCAGTCATTACCACAAGCCCGTCCTTCCCAATTAAGGTCCACCGACCACCTGGGTTTTCTATGGCTGGAAGGATGACAAACTAATTTCCCCTCTGAGATGAATACATTACAGTCTCATCTCTTTTCAGATATCAGAGCCTGAAGAGCAAGGCCCTGGGCCGGGCGGTGAGGGTGCAGGAGTGTGGCCTATTTATCGACCCCAAGCGCCCCTGGCTAGCAGGCAGCCCTGACGGCATTGTAGAGGACCAGAGGACCGGCCAACGGCTGCTCTGCCTGGAGGTCAAGTCTCCCTACAAGCACCGTCTGAACACTGTAGCCCAGGCCTGTAGAGAGGACCCAGCCTTCTGCCTGACGATACAGGACCTGGGCGTGGGACAGGTTGGTTAGGACATGTTTGTTGTATCATTGTACGCCCTGACGTAGGTTATGCCAAGATTTATTTTTTTTGTTCTAACATACTATCATAATAAAGACATTTTAATTAAATGAAGAGTGCCCTGCCTTGTGACCAGTTAACCCCTTAACCAAAGAGCACCTTCAATCTATAAAGATCTACCTACTAGTGTATTCTAGCAGTGCTTCCCAATTCTTCTGTTCTCTACAGGTGAGGTACCATCTGAAACCAGACCACACCTACTACACCCAGATCCAGTGCCAGCTGGCGGTGACAGGGTTAACCCAGGCTGACCTAGTGGTGTTCACCCTGAAGGAAACAGCCATCATCCCTGTGACCTTTGACCCTACGTTCTGGGACGACACGCTGGTCAAGCTGGAGATGTTCTACACCGACGCTGTCCTGCCCTACGTCAGAGACAACGGACTGGACGTACCAGCCATGAGGCCAGAGGAGTAGCTAGCACTTAACACACAGGGGGTGGCTAGCTGGTTCGGGATGTCAGATATAGAAGTCCTGAGACAAACTGTAGTTTGTGGTGAAGGACTGGTCTGGGTAGGGTAAGTGGTAAAGGGCAATTGAGACTGCATAGATAAGTGGTGGAGGAACCTTCTGCTTTTGTCAGGTAGGCTTGGAGATTTGAACCTATCACTTTACTGTCAAATATTTGAATGTAAATAAACCATGCCTGCCTTAAGACATCTCAGATACCTGGAGCTGATTTCATGTGTGCAGAGATCAACCTATATGATCATCAGTAGTGTGGCAGCTGACCGGAACATAGAGTAGTTGTGCTGGAGATCGGCTGCTTAAATGGACACTAGAAGATTACATGCTTAATGATCGTGATGCTTTGCTCCATTAAAACAAGACCAAACCACATTATCTGGTCTGGTGACTGATGTTGTGTACAAGGTACTTGTGAAATGTAAACAGAATAACAATGAGACTAGCGAGTTAGTCCTTGACCTTTATTACTGCATGTGTCACATATAATAAACATCTTACTAAAGGTTTACCATCTGATATACAGTGTACAAAACATTATGAACACCTGCAATAGATTTAAGTGCCTTTGACTGGGCTATGGCAGTAGGTGCCAGGCACACCGGTTTGTGTCAAGAACTGCAACGCTGCTGGGTTTTTCATGCTCAACAGCAACTCAATATTAGGAAGGTGTTCTTAATGCTATGTGCACTGTGTACATAACGTGTTTGGAAGAGTGCCAGGCATCCACTGGGAACTGTATAATTATACAACTGACAGTCAAAGTCGCTGGCATGACAGCCTATTTTGAGAAAGCAGTCTTCAGAAACCTATCCATGTGTCTCAAATGGCACCCTATTCCTTACATAGTACAACACTAAGTAGTGAACATACTAGTGTAGATGAGCCAACGCAAGCCCTTTAGGTTCAGTGATGTACCAATGAAGAGATGGGTGGAGGGAGGGAGTAATGAAGGAAAGGGTGGATGGAGAGATGAAGGGACAGGTGGGGGTAAATGAGATTAGCATGTGAGAAGAAGTTATGTTCAGCAGATGGTTACCAACCACATCCATCTTTCACCCCTGCCCTCACTCCATCCCCCCCATTCCCTCTCCTGTAGCCCCTCATTCCTTCCTGAGAAGACATGATTGTCTGTGAATGGATGGACATTGTACAGTTCTGGAGACAGTGGTAGGATCTTACAATGCCTGGATAGGTATTTTTAGTATCAGCTAGCGACATCATGGGCCGGTTTCACAGACGGGCCTTAGATTAAGCTGGGAGTAGGCCTTAATGTGTACTAGTTAAACTAGGCCATTTAAGTAGCTTTCTTGAACGTAGCTTAAATTTGGCTTAGTAAGTCAGAGTCCTGGAGTAAGGTAAATAAGCCTAAATGAGAACACCTGGGTTAAGCGTGATTAGGTTAAGTATGAGCTCATGCTGTTGGTCTAATGGTGCCCATAAAACCCCCAGAATGGAATAGAAAACACCATTACTGGTGTGAATCTTCAGAAAAACAATGGCAGAGGCAAAATTAATTCGTTCAAAAAACTTTAGTGAGTATGAAAAAATGCTACTAAAACAAATTTTGTCAAACCATCCAGTTATTGAAAGTAAAAACCATATTACTGCTACTGAGCAAAATAAAGTATGGTTGGGTAGCAATTTTCAGTGAATTCAATGCAAAGTAAAATGTAACCACAAGAAGAGTACAACTTCAGGTGAGATATCGCCATTATTATCAGTATTTCACATTTCTCATATTCATATTTTTGTGACATCACTTATATGGAATGACATCTGCCTTTATCGACACTGTGGAAGAACCTTAAACTGGCTTTAGAATGTAGAGATCAGAAGAGAGTGATTTACTACTGGTGGTGGACCACCAAAAAAAAGACAAGACTGATGAATTTAGTGACTTGCTGTCTGGAATAATAGAGCACCAGCAACCTCTGGATGGTATACCAGATGATGACCAACCTCTGGATGGTATACCAGACGATGACCAACTTCTGGATGGTATACCAGACGATGACCAACCTCTGGATGGTATACCAGACGATGACCAACCTCTGGATGGTATACCAGACGATGACCAACCTCTGGATGGTATACCAGACGATGACCAACCTCTGGATGGTATACCAGACGATGACCAACCTCTGGATGGTATACCAGACGATGACCAACCTCTGGATGGTATACCAGACGATGACCAACCTCTGGATGGTATACCAGACGATGACCAACCTCTGGATGGTATACCAGACGATGACCAACCTCTGGATGGTATACCAGACGATGACCAACCTCTGGATGGTATACCAGACGATGACCAACCTCTGGATGGTATACCAGACGATGACCAACCTCTGGATGGTATACCAGACGATGACCAACCTCTGGATGGTATACCAGATGACCATTTGGACAGTTCAGATGAAAAACTGAGCACAAATGGTACAGATACCAAGAAAGTAAATTGGTTACTTCCTTTGGTAAATATATTCCACTGTCTGTGTCAATCTAAGGACCATGTGAGTTTATTTGTGCTTCTAAACAGTGTTATTTTTCTAGAGGAAAGGAATGTGAACAGGTCGGAAGAGCCAGTGCACAGTGAGTGTGTACCCTCCACATCTGCTATAACATCCCTGAGAGAAGATGCCACCTTTCAGCAAAGAACAAAGAAGATGACCATGCATGAAAAGTTAACCAGAGAATTTCATGAGTATAACATGAAAAATCTGAAGGAATAACATGAAATGAAACTGAGAATTCTACAGGTTGAATTGGATATGAAGTTGGACGAGAGAGGTATGATTCAAAATAGATACAGTAACGAGACAATTGTGACTTACCAGCCATGGTGAACGATATGTAAAAAATAAATGTTTTGTCATTTGGATATTCATGAGTGCGTGTATTTTAATCACCACAAACTACATTTTAAACCAGCCTTGGTTTAGTCACTCATTTAATTTTGCTGCACACTATTTGAATTTTGTACAGAACAAACATTATCAAAGCAAAAATAAGCCACAATGAATACATTCCATATTTAAACGCATCTCATCTAGTTGAAGTGCTGCAATGTGAAAGCAACTCTGTGTGCAAGTCCTCGTTGGTCATTGCCTGCCTCAGCCATGGGCACATCTGCTTGATCAGTGGAGGATAAGGACAGCAATGCTACTTCAGGTAGTTGGGCAGCACAGCTGTAGCAATGACCACCTTGCAGCATCTTCTTGGCTTGAAACGAAGTGTATTGCGTAAACACCGGATTTGATTTTTCCACACTCCAAACATACGCTTGACCATCCCTCTCATGCGGATATGAGCTCTGTTGTATCTTTGCTGCTCAGCTGTTGTGGGATTTATGTATGGAGTGAATAAAAAGTTACACTGACCATATCCACTGTCACCAAGTAGTCCACTATGTTGTCCTTTCTGAAACAGCACACAATGAAGAGTTGCGAAAAATCCTTAATTGTGAGTTGCACTTTTCCAACGTGCAACAATGTTTGAAAACTCTAAATTACCCTGAACATTGATGGAAAACCAGTTCTTACTATTCCTGTACTCCTCAGCATCAGGAGTTGATGGACACTTGATGTGAACATGACATCCATCTATACAGCCAATCACTCCTGGGAAGTGCCCATATTCATAGAATTGTTCTTTATAGTTGGCTTGGCTAGCAGAATCAGGAAACTTGATGTGAAGACTGAACTATTCTACAGTTTCTTCACTGACACCACACAAATCACTAGTTTCATGATGAAAGATTCCAGATGCCAAAAACCTCAAAGTGATCAGAACTTGGAGAGAATTGGGTAAAGGTCTTCCTCTTTGAGATGGAGAGGAAAGTCTAGGATCAAGCAAAGATATTACCTCCAATGCATTTTCTTTGTACATAGGAAAAGCGGTCTCAAAAAGCTATTTCATCCAAGTAATTTAATGGATTACTCCTATCCACCAGTACTCGTCTGGCTGGCCTCTGTAGTGCAGGTTGGTCTTCATTTAGACATTCCAAATAGTCCCTGCTCCCTCAAACAGTACTAAGCAGAAGTTAAACCTGCCTCTTTGAAGGATTCCTTTAAGCTTCCATTTAGTCCTAGAGTAGCTCTAATCCCTCTTGCAATCGGCTTTGTTTTATCCAGAACAGGCTAAATCTACAACTATTTTAAAATAAGTATGTACAAGTCGCTTTGAGTTAAGACAGCTCAAACAGGCATTTTAGTCTGGGACTAAGTTTAAGCCTCGTCTGTGAAACCGGCCACATATGTTATAACGACACAGTTGATGTGGTACGCAACCATTGGTTGATGATTACAACGTCTGAGCAGAGGAACATGACCGTAGACTCATGGCTTGGTTGCTGATGGCAGTGTCCCGGGTCGTGTTCGTTAGGCACAAAACGGAAGAAAAAGGACTGAAACAGGGAGGACTACCTGGACTTGTTCAATAATTGACATGTTCTGTGCGTCTTACTGAACACAACCCTGGTGGCTGGAGGTGGTTTGTGCAGAGTATCAGAATGGACCAGCAAAGAACTTGATGCTCACTAGTGGTCAACATCCCAAATGGCACCCTATTCCCTACATAGGGCTCTGGTCAAAAGTAGTTCACTATAAAGGGAATAGGAAAGGGTGGTACCTAGTCAGTTACACAACTGAATGTATTTAACTGAAATGTGCATTTAACCCAACCCCTCTGAATCAGAAGTGCGGGGGGCTGCCTTAATGACATCAGTGCCCGGGGGGAGCAGTTGTTGTTGGGAATTAACTGCCTTGCTCAAGGGCAGAACAGCAGATTTTTCCACCTTGGGGATTCGAACCAGCAATGTTTTGGGTACTGGCCCAATGCTCTTAACCGCTAGGCTACCTGACACCAATTTGGACGCAGCCAATGAACCAGCTAGTGCCCTCTAGTCGCTGAAGCGTTTGCGGGAGGCGATCCGCGCCCGGTTGGACCGTCTGATGTTGGTCTTGGCATCTCGGCAGGGCTGGCAGGTGAAGACTTCAGGAACGTGGGTGCGGCGGATCTTAGCGCAGGACAGGTGCACCCAGGTGCCACACTCACTACACTCTATCATGGGCCGACCCGCGAACGGTTTCAGGCAGAAACAGGTAATCAGGTCCCACGAGTCGTCCTGATCTGAGAAGAGAGAAAATAGAAGAGAGACATTATATTAAACACAGCCTCTGTTTTATACTAGCAATGATGGTTGTAGAGAGTGATGAGGTATTGAGCGAGCTGCATCCAAAACGGCACCCTGTTCCCTATTACTTTTAACTAGAGCCCTACTACGGTCCTGATCAAAAGTAGTTCACTATATAGGGAATATGGGCCCTGGTCAAAATTAGTGCTACAGAGCAGAGCGTGCCATTTGGGACGCATCTTAAGTCTCAAGTGGGGTTCCTCTCTACTCACCCTCTATCTTGCTGTTGTCTGCAGATGTGTCCTCTCCATCGCTCCCTCCCTGGTCTGTCTGGTAGTTGCTCCCTCCATGGTCCCGGTCGGGGCTGCTTCCCTCCTCTGTGTGGTAGCCTGTCTCCTGGTCTTCAGTTAGCTGACCTCTCAACCTCCTGTCCATCACCATCCTCAGGATATCTGACCTCTGACCACTGTCTATCCTTCCTTCACTCCCAGACCCCTCCCAGCTCTCCCTCGTCACATTCTCTTCCTTTCTTCTCTTCTTTTCTCCGTCTCCCGGCCTATGAGGACAGCTCTTCCCCGTCTCACAGCTTGTCGTTGTCATGTCAACAGGCTGTTCGGTCACTTCCTGTTCCAGTTCTTCACTTCCTGTCTTCTGAGGGGTTGTAGAGTCATTCATTTTCCCAGCTGACCTGTTGGGGTCTGGCGTGTGTGTCTGACCGGTGTTGATCTTGTCCCTGTGGACAGACAGAGAGCTGCTGGAGGTGGCTTCAGGGAAGAGTTGAGTCAGGGAAGATTGGGAAAGTTTACAGTCATGGTCACATTTCGGAGCTATCAGAGGATGTGTTTTGTTGTCAGTAGGACAGCTGTTGAGGTTGGTCCGTTCAGACTGGGGCTGGTGCTGCTCATGGAGCTCTGGCATTCTGCTGACTGTTGATGTAGGGGCAGCCTGTTTGTTATTAGGAGACTTTTTGGCACTTCCTCCTCTAAGCTTCTTCTCCCCCTGGCCAGGCCCGGCTGGCTTCTTGTCTGACCTCCTCCTCTTCAACTCCTTCCCTTTCTCCTTCTGGCTCTGAGTGGAGGAGCCACAGTCTGAGTTAGGAGAGGACTGGTAGGCCCATGGACTGGTACTGTGACTGCTGCTGCAGGGGTTGCTGTCACTGGGCTTGCTGTCACTACACCACCAATCCTACAGGGGGATATATCACCATGGAAACAACAGCAGAACTGGAGACCTCATTCAACTGAACAAAAATATTAAAACACAACATGCAACAATTCCAAATACTTTACTGAGTTACAGTTCACATAAGGAAATCAGTCAATTGAAATTCATTAGGCCCTAATCTATTGATTTCACATGACTGGGAATACAGATATGCATCTGTTGGTCACAAATACCGTTTAAAAAAAGTAGGGGCGTAGATCAGAAAACCAGTCAGTATCTGGTGTGACCAGCATTTGCCTCATGCAGCGCGACATATCTCATTCACATAGAGTTGATGACTGTTGATTGTGGCCTGTGTAATGTTGTCCCACTCCTCTTCAATGGTTCTTCAATGGTTGTGAGAAGTTGCTGGCGGGAACACACTGTTGTACACGTCGACCCAGAGCATCCCAAACTTGATCAATGGATGAGTATCCAGGCCATGTAAGAACTGACACATTTTCCGCTTCCAGGAATTGTGTACAGATCTTTACGACATGAGGCTGTGCATTATCATGCTGAAACATGAGGTGATGACGGTGGATGAGTGGCACAACCATGGGCCTCAGGATCTCGTCATGGTATCTCTGTGCATTCAAATTGCCAGCTTATGCCTGCCCATACCATAACCCTAACCGGCACCATGGGGCACTCTGTTCACTTCAGCAAACCACCTGCTCACATGACGCCATACAAGTGGTCTGTGGTTGTGAGGCCGGTTGGACGTACTGCCAAATTCTCTAAAACAACGTTGGAGATGGCTTATGGCAGAGAAATTAACATTGAATTCTCTGGCAACAGCTCTGGTGGACATTCCTGCAGTCAGCATGCCAATTGCACGCTCCCTCAAAACTTGAGACCTGTGGCATTGTGTTTTGCGATAAAACTGCTCATTTTAGAGTGGCCTTTCATTGTCCCCTGCACAAGGTGCACCTGTGTAATAATCATGCTGTTTAATCAGCTTCTTGATATGCCACACCTGTCAGGTGGATGGATTATCTTGGCAAAGGAGAAATGATCACTAACAGGGATGTAAAAAAATTTGTGCACAAAATTTGAGAGAAAATAGCTTTTTTGTATGGAACATTTCTGGGATCTTTTATTTCAGCTCATGAAAAATGGGACCAACACTTTACATGTTGCGTTTATATTTTTGTTCAGTGTAGAAGCAATAAGACATCAATTAATTATAAGAGTGTTAATAAGCTACATCTCAGTTTTACTTGAACAGGAGAAAACTGTTTTATCAACCTACCTCTGTTTGATAGGGGATGTATCCAGCATAGGCCAACACAAAGGTGCAAAACTGGTTGAAGTCCTCCACAGTGCGTTTTCTCTTTCTCTGTGGAAACAAACAAACACCTCGTTATTTTAGAACATTAATAACCAAATGATAACGTGCTGAGTCCCTCCTGTCCATGCAGCTGGCCCATAGCGCCGAGTAGGCAGAGTGTGTGCATTTGAGACCATTCTATTGGCCTTGAAAGCAAACTCCGCCTACTCGGTGCACCCGGCGAGCTGAAACAAAACGCACCTAAGTGCAATAGTAAACTGCCGTGAGCAAAGCGCGGGAGGCATGTGTATGGAGCCTCGGTTGTTCTAGGAAAAATAAATACTTTGAAACAGAGACCATCGGCAAAATTTTCAGTTTTTGATTTGTTAAAAAAGTTTGAAATATCCAATAAATGTCGTTCCACTTCATGATTGTGTCCCACTTGTTGTTGATTCTTCACAAAAAAATACAGTTTTATATCTTTATGTTTGAAGCCTGAAATGTGTCAAAAGGTCGCAAAGTTCAAGGGGGCCGAATTCTTTCGCAAGGCACTGTATGTGCCCTCTGTTCACCATTGTTTTGGTTGGTTATTGTTCCCATGTCCGTTGGTCTTGTGAGTTCCTGTGCTTTGTTGTTTCAGCATTCGTGCTGGTGTATGGTGTACTAGTTGTTACGGGTCTCGTCCCTTGTATTTATTAGAGGTTTAACCTCGCTCTTTTGTTTGGGTTACATCCCTGTGTTTTTGGATACGTGTTTGTTTTGGGCTTCGTCCCCGTGCCTTTCATGGCATACATTATTGGGTCAAGAATTAAAACCCAATATTACATATTCCTGCACCTTTCTCCAATCCTTTATACCAGGTACCCCAAACTGGGGTACACACAATGTCGTCGGGGGTACGCCAAATAAAAATGAGATTCACATTCAAAAAATAAAATAAAGATATTCAAACAGTCCATTTATTTTCCAATGGGTCTATACATTTGGGTGAGGTCTTTTTCTCGCCTGAGTAGCCTCGTTTCACTGACAAAAATAACATTAAACCATCTAGTGTTCAGCGAAATAACAACACAATGTCAAATACAGGTAGCCTTGTCAAATAGTTAACATCCAATCACATTGACCGTTACTCTCTCGCAGGAATTCCACTAACGGTATGTAGTCAGTATGTAGCCAAACGTAGCTGCTGCTCATTCCGTTTGCTCGAAAATGGATAAATGGTTCAAAAAAAAGTAAGGCCCGCGTCCATAGAGACACATACTGTACCAGCTCTACTGGTAGTACTGCTACTACCAGCAGTACGACACCTGCACCTGTCGACGACACAAGTTGTTCTGCTTCCACAAGCACATCCAATGCTAGCATCAGTAATTCTACATTTGTTGTTAGCCCAACTAGCATGGACACTGACAGATGTGAATCTGATGCAGCTGAAGAGCTACTGCCCCCTTTACCCGGGAAGCACTGAACAACAGACAGGGACGTTGGACCATCAAAGAGGCACAAAAATGATGAACTATATTGATTTGGGGTTCACTTATATTGGGAGTAGGGCCTTTCCTCAGCCACAGTGTGTTATATGGGCAAAAGTACTATCTCACAACTCGATGAAACATTCACTCTTGCGCAGACATTTAGAAACTAAACATGCCGACGACTTTCGAGTAATAAGACATGTATAAAAGCAACAGATACCATTAATAAGAAGGGGTTAGAAGAGTCTTATATGGTGAGCTACCGAGTGGCTAGGACAGGCAAGCCCCATACTATTGTGGAGGACTTCATTCTTCCTGCTGTCGCGGGTATGGCTGGGACGGACAATGCTGGGGGAAAAGGCCCACAAAACTATACAGACAATGTCTTCATCAAACAACACTGTTTCATGACACATCAGTGACATGGCAGGAGATGTTTTGAAACAATTACTGCTTCGCATACAAGCCAGTGAATTCTATGCATTACAGATAGATGAGTCAACAGATGTGGCGGGCCTGGCACAGCTCCTGGTATATGTCTGTTACGTTTATGGGGGGTCAATTAAGGAAACCACTGGAAAACAGGACAGGATATTTTTAAAGTACTGGACAGCTTTCTGACATCAAATGGACTTCGGTGGTCAAGATGTGTTGGTATCTGTACTGATGGCGCAAAAGCCATGACAGGGAGACATAGTGGAGTGGTAACGCGTGCAAGCAGTTGCTCCCGACGCCACTTGGGTACACTACAGCATCCACCAAGAGGCTCTTGCTGCCAAGGGAATGCCTGACAGCTTGAAAGATGTTTTGGAC